>NW_010142028.1:0-33269 GCF_000699245.1 Pterocles gutturalis
CCATCTCAGACAGACCCAATACATTCACTCTTTCAGATGTCTCTTGGTTTCTCCAGTGCTTGGGCTCTTCTCTCTTTTCTGCAGTCGTGGTTTTGGGATGTTGCTCCAGGATCATTAGCTGGGAATGGACTGAGCCCTGGTCATCAGACGGTGAGCAGTTTACTGTGTATCACTTATTTGCATATTTGTACATATTAGTAGCACTATTATAACTGCTATTATCATTTTTAATATTATTATCTTTTAGTTATTAATTGTTCTTATTTCAACCCATGAGTCTCTTCCATTTACCCCTTTAATTCTCTTTCCTGTCCCCAGGAGGGGGAGGGGTGAGTTGAGTGGCTGTGTGCTGTTCTCTGCTAGCTGGGTTTTAAAACCACAATATTCCAAATTTTATTTCTCATCTGAGAGAGTTTATAGAAAGAATCCTAAAATATACATATTACATTGTCATACTAATTTTCATTTTTGATAGAAAAAAATATTTCAACAGTGTAGCAAAGGAGCCCAGGAAACACTATTATAATACAGAAGAAACCTGCACTTTGAACCATAGCCAAAGGTACGCCTCACAGAAATTGACTGAAAGAGTACTCTTCAAGCAGATTAAAAATTTCCAGGGTTGGTGTAGGTTCTTTAGCTAGGACTCTTCATGCCACATAATTTGGAAATTGTTTAGACTAAAATAACAAATATCTGGTCAGCACATCCTTCACTGAGGCAGGTTTTATTAAGTTGTGTAAATATGGATATAAATGTAGATTTTTCTCATGGTGGCTCAGTTATTTAGCCATCTCTCTGCATTTGAGTCCATTTGCTCTTCTGTAATCACTTCTAGTTTCATTAATTGTTCTTTAATAATACTGAGATTTACGATGATGCTTTGTGAAACAATCAGAGCAAAGACACTTGTTTGCTTACAGCACTGATATGACCCATAGCTTTTCTAATGACAATGATATGTAAATATGTTTCTTGTACAGTGTACTTTTGCCATAATTTCAGTTCTAATTTCTCTCTTTGGCATAGACAAAATTGTTTGGAAAACCCTAGGAGGATGCATTACATATGTAATTTGTTGACATTTTCTTCAGTGTCGCAAGAAGCTGTCTGCAAACAGTCAATGCAGTGTTGCTAGCCTCAAGCAGAGGCCTATCTGATTGTTGATAACCTCTTAATTTGTATTGTGCTGAGAAGGAGATACTAAAGATTTTGATTAGTTGGATTCACGCTTAGGTATCACACTGTTGTCTACTCTTAGCTGTTTACAGCTGACGATACAGCTCCTGGAACTACAGATTCATTGTAATCCACAATGAATGACAAAACTCCCTCTTCGCCCACCACTCAACTTCTTGGGTACCTGTAGGACAATGTACTTCTGGTGATATTTGATGCTTTTTGCCATTTTTTGGAAATATTTATGTCACTTAAAGAACTGTGTGTTTGCCACATATTTCAAAGTTTCTGCTTTCTTCCCTTACGTTGGAGTTCTGGGATCTTGTTTGTGGGCATGGGAAGTCCACCTTATATATAAAAATGAAGCCAAGAATTTATTGTTAGCATAATGGAAATCTTAACAGTTTAGTTTAGGAATCATCACTAGTTTAGATCTGATAATTACAGAAAAACAAATAATAATAATGCAGTTAGAGTAATTATGTAAATAAAAGGCTTCAATAATATCAATATTACAATTAAAACTTTAACACATACATTTAGTTTTCTAGCATGCAAACACATTACTTTTCACAGTTGCAGGTTACATCCAAATTTATTATATCTGGTGCCCTTTATCCATGTTCAATACTCTTTCTTTGTTCTCTTTCTCACCACTACAACCAGTTACATCCAGCTCTGTATTTTTTTTCACTAACCATTAGTGAGTCTAGTGGCCCCCACTGTCAAGCCTGTGTCCCATCTCTTATCACCTCACACCTTTACTCATTCACACCTTACCCTGGGTCTTCTCAAGGCTCCCAACGTCATACATCTCCACACTAAACACATCATTGTGTTAGAGTGGTAAATATCTGGTTCTACCTACAACAAACTTTAGTTACTGTGTCTGTATAAAACTAGAACTGTACCATACACAGCTAAATAAACATAGAAGAAATTAACCTTAGACACCTGGTCAGTTAGAGAAATTGCTGTCACAGCTAAGCCAAGTAGAATGAAGCTGTGGGCAGGCTGAGAGACGTTCAGACAAAGCAAGCCTGACAGAAAGAAGAAAAGCCTTTCCCTTCTCAGGATTTGCTTGTTTATCCTCCACTCTGGCCTTCTGTAAAGATGAATGAAAAATAAGTTTGTAACCTCTGCAAAAGACCTTGATTCTGCATCAAGGAAAATCCCACAGGGCATCTCTCCTTTGTCCTTTCTCCTTCTGGTATGAAAAATAAATAAAATAACTTCCCAAAAGATCATGAGAGTCAATGCTGCAGAGCTACTCTACCCTTCCGTCTCAAAGAGATATGTTACACACACATGGCAACCTCCATTTAAACTGGCAATAGTGTTCAGGTTCTGCTCAGACTAGAAATTATCACCAGCCTAAACCCCTATAAAATTCCAAACACTCTTATCTAATTAACTTACCAGTCATCACAATATGTTCCACGTTATTAAATATTATAATGTCAGTGGAAAAATTGTTTCTGAAGCAAGTCTAGATTTGTTTACCTTTTTACAATACATTGTATTACAGCAACTGACCACACTGGACATCTTTAAATATTCAATATGAAAATTTGTCTTCTAAGTTACCTTAGAAGCTACCGTGTTCTACCTTTATTTATCTTTTGAAATGTAAACCAACATCTGAAGATGTAAACCAACGTCTGAAGATTAAATTGATATTTTCATATATTGAGACCAAAATCACATTAAAAGATTGTCTGAATTACAAGTGTGATTGTATCACACTTTGGAACAATGTAAAATAAAATTGGCCACCAAACCTAGCTAATAGTACCTCAAATAAAATAAAGATAAATAGCATATTTGACAGTGAGCAATATACCTTTTTCATTGAACTTATACTTTGAAAATTAAAAGCAGCAATCTTGATAATTGTCATATAAACTAAAACTTATGTATAAAAAGTATTTTCCCTTCCCTTTTGTGTAAATGCAGCCTTTGGGAATGGGGATACTAAAATTTTACTAATCTCAGAATCGTGTGATTTAAAACCAGCATTACTGGTACAAAGCCAGGTTTTAAAATACGGGGTTTAAAACCAAATTTAATGGTAAACTCTAGTCCAGGGAATGTTTACTAGTGTCTGTAAAAAACTATTTCATTGGCTCTGCTTTTTTGTTTACAATAAAGACCAGGTAAAATGCATAAAGACATTTCTGTATTTGCACTAGATAAAATTAGATCTTTAATACGTATTCAGCATTTGAATATAAAGAAATGTAATCCATGGGACTGTTTCCATTAATTTTAGAATTGCTAGCAACAAGTTCACTAGCTGGTTAAGATACCAGCAATACCATCCCACGCATCAGGACAGATGCTTTGTTCTGCTCAAGCCTTCCTGCTTGCATGATCTGATAATTTCTCTGCTTTTTCATTTCTCTGCTTTTTTCGACACTGCAGCAATCAGATCAGTCTAGAAATAAAGAGAACCATCTGACAAGTTTTAGGCAGATACTGTTGCAACCAAGTATTGGTGTGAACTCTGGTGTTACAGTAACTTTTTTAGTCAACTATTTTTGCAATATTTTTGAGAGGCTTGCTTCATTGTACTTGGACCAGTAAGTAAGAGAAGCTACTTTGACAGGTATTTGTCACTTATCAGTAAGATGCATTTTAGTCTTTTTCAGCTAATTTACAGAACAAATTAGATATTAGCATATAATAGTAGGTTTGGTAATTCAAAACATATTTAGATTTTAAAGATGTACAAAAAAAAGTGAAAGAAGTTTTAGGAAAACTACTTCAAACAAGAATTTGTGCTCTTTGTGATTCCTGACAAAATAACTTGAAATGCTTCTAATCCTATTTCTCATTTGTCTTAACGAAACAACACTGGAATATACCTCAGTGATGTAAGGTGGGAATGAAATATTAGTAATAGGAAATTGAGCATAGCATTACAAACTGCTCTTGTGGCTGATCAAAAAGCTGCTATTTTTTTGAATTATTACAGAGAAACAGAGGATACAGATTGGGTTTTAGATGCACAGATTTTTCTTTCTAAATCATGTTCTGTAAATAAATGAATCTAGTGATAGTGGCAGATATAATTGACAGATGTCTACAGAATATGTTGAGGTAGGAGCAATCCACTAAATTCTAACAGAGCTTCTGTCAGTAAAGATGAGAAGATACTAGTAAAACTCAAAGCTTATTTAGTCATTTGTGTTCCTCCCTCATCTCTAGTTCTGTGAAATCCACAAGCATAACTCCACTAAATTTAACAGACACGGGTATTTCGTGAGTGATTAGCAACAGGCAAGCAATGGTATGGGGTGGGTGGGATGAACCTTGACAAGAGGAAGAGACTGGAAACTCCTTTCCAACCACCTGCTAATTCTTTTTCTATCTCATCTATAACCTGCTGATTCTCCTTCTTGAAGTCCTCAGTACACACTTGAGAGCTTTTATCTTGCTGGCGTGCATATTTAGTGCGGTTATGACACAGAGCCACTTATGCTTAAACTAAAATAAGTGAAAATCCATCACAATGAAATATTTGTAAGTTACTTTCAACTTTGGAAAGATTTAAAAACGGCATTTTCAAAATGCTTAGTCTCTTAGATTTAAAAACGGCATTTTCAAAATGCTTAGTCTCTTGTTGGACCCTCCAACCTTTAATATGGATTTCTTCCCTGAATACTTTTTATATCATTAATAAATAGATTTTTTTCCTGTATATTTTTATATTGTTTACATTACTTTTCGCTGCAGTTTAATATTGGAACCATCACATTTTATAGCCCCATAGCGATATAAAGGCTATACCAATTTCTAACACAACATTTTTTTATGGAAATGACAAAGATTTTCTATGAAGTCAGCCTTCCAAAAAGGCCTGTAGTGCTGCTTTCCACAGACGATAATGATAGCAATAATATTTATTTAGTACCTTTCACCTAAGATTGGCAAATAGTTTGGACGAAGTGCTAGCTCTGTTTGCTTTAGACTATGCCACTACATTTCGCCTCAGCAGGAGTATGAAGGTAAATCAGAGTATCGCTTTTATAGATACTGTACCCATTATGAGAATGCAAATGATACCCCTCTTTGCAGAGATTTGGTCATCAGCAGTATCAGGCATCTTCTTTCTCTTATTATAAAAAAGAGGGGGATAGCACTAAATACTGACACACTACTCTTTATTTACAGTTCTTTTGGGACCTACGTGCATTTTTTTTTTCCCCCAATTATTTGAGTCTCCATTGTGCTGCAAGATAAATAGATATTTTTTTTTCTACTTTTCTGAGGGGAAATTTGAATTGCAAGAATAAAGTTGATCATGTAGGTTCATATCAACAGTGAATTGTAAGAATTTAATCCTTTTGTACTATGCAAATAGTAACACAGTGCTGAAATATCCAGAAGAACCACTTCAAGCTGCTGTATTGGTAACACCAACCTATTTCCATGGAAATGTCACTCTTCTAGGATTTAACTTTGAATATTAGAAATTATAGTCTGTTCTGTGAAAGAAAGAACTGTTTTTTTAAATTTCATTATTTTATATGTTTACTGTAGGTAAGTGTCAAATAAAACCAAAGACCAACAAAACGATTGTTGTTCCAAGTATATATTTGATTTTCCCCCTCCCACTTAGTGTTTTCTTACAAAATTGTACAGAAGTTCTTTGAAAAGCATTTTGGTTGCTAAGGTGGTTATGTGAATACCCATAAAATATTCAGTTTATCTCTCTTAATGTCAGGACTAGAATTTTTTTTTTTTTTTAATAAAAAAGCTAAAAAAACATTCTGGATTCTTGTCAGTCATTACTTGATAATTGGTATCATCTCTTCACCAGTTCTTCAGCTCTAGTCATAGCTGCCAAGATCATTTTCCTCTTTACCTGATATATTTGTGTGTCATATTTTAGTCTCTACTTACTTGTTTCTTTTCCCTCTGCAACCTCATAGCCTGGTAAGTATGGCAATACCATTCTTTCTAACAGGTCACAGGCTTTGTACCCAGTTAGCACAGACTTCAGGTCTGTCTGGACTTCTGTAGAGATTGTTTTATTTTGCAATGCCAGTTATCTAATGACCATAGGACTACTCTGGTTTAGCTTTTGCTTAGTTTAGTACAACTGTGTGTCTACTATTAAGTATACTGTATAGCTAACATAGTAACAACAAGTTACTGGCTAGAATGAACCATCTATGGCCCTAGCATAAAACGCAGTGTAGAGGACTGCATGCATGGAAAAGTGGCCGTGGAAGTGCATGCACAGAATGATAGTAAAGGCCACAGGGCTGTAAACAACTCAGCCATGGTCTGTTACTGGTCATAAAATGGCCACAGCCTTGGGAGCTTGGCAAAATCTGTGTTAGGGGCAAGGGGTAACTAAGAGAACAAAGACCAAGTATTCAACATATGTAACACACATCTTATACAGTAAATTCAAACATAATGTGGATTTGAAGGAAAAGGAGGAAAGGACAAAGTGTAACGCATGCTAGAAAACATATCAAAATCATGCCAAGAGCATCCTAGAGTCAGGACGAAGAGATGGTAAACATTAATACCTTACTCATCTCAGTGAAGGACTTGGGATGCTGAAGACTTGCTGTAAACCTCCATCTTCATATTGAAGGTGTTGACTTTAGGACCCAGAGAGACCATGGAAGGCTGAACATATCACCAGAGAAAGGAGGAGGTACTAGAAGTTTTGTGCATACATCAGTTTATTTGTGTATCATTTGAATTAATAATAATTCTTCCATTAGACTGGTAAGACTTTAATCAGAGAAACAATTATTTGGTTTGCATATACGGTGTAGTCCACTTGTCTATAACAAGATTCTGATAGTAAAAAACAAATAAGAACTCAAGCACCTTAATCTGAAATGTATATGCAAAAAATTGGTAACACCCTTCAGTAAAGTATTTTTACCCTTCTTAACTCCATCTTCCCCTACTGTTCTTTCTCCTGTTTTCCTGTGTTGTTTTATGCCTTTGCCTACGAGGTTATCACATCCATTCACTTCACATTCCGTCTTGGACCACAGAACTCCTCACGCAGACTGCCTCAAGTGTTTATTATCAGCTCATTATCCTCTCTTCCTTAAAATCCTTCCTTAGAAGCCATAGAAGATACAAAAAAAATAATGGTGAGTTGGTAAGCAGTGGGACTTTCAAATGTTCTGGTTTTGTTTTTTAATTGCAAATAAATCAGTTAAAAAGATACTCTTTATGCTTTTCTGCCTTCTGGATTTCCTGCCAGTTAGTTGTAAGAAAGGATACTACATTCATCACTGGACTCCTGCCAAAGCCTGCCATTGAAATGGAATTCTTCTACATGCCGTTGTGCATACAGCTCAGGAGTTCTCCAAGCTCTTCTTGCCGGCAACCTATGTTCTCCATGAGAATGTCATGCAAGCTACTACACTTTTTATGTTTCTATAATTATAAGAGTTTTTCAGGAAGAGTATCCCAAAGAAATACAGAAATAAAACAGAAAATTGATTTGTGCCTTTGCAAATCTGTATATTATAACATAAGCTTTTCAATAAAAGAGTAAATCTACATTGTTGTACAGCCGCATGAGGACATAACTGATGGAAGTCTCTATTCTCTACAGCCATAATGATTCAAAGAGCTAAACAGCTTTTACTCTTTTGCACTTGTTTTTGACAATATGAATACTTAAATAAGAAAGAAAAAAAAGAAAAAAGACTATAGTCACTTTCTGTCCCATGACGTAAGAGGAGCAAGGGCAAAGTTAGATTTATGTCATTGCTGCATTGCTGTACAGTGGACATTTGGTCATTAAATATTGGTTCATCTTCAGTGTCTTTGCTTTGTATTATTCTTATCTACTTTAGTCTTATGAATAGCTGTCTATTGCTTAAAAAAATAAGATTTAATAAATTTTAATCATCCCCCAATTTAAATAGCTGAGCATTTTCTGTAAGGCTGCAGACTACTGTCTAAACTAGCCTGCAAACAGCCACATTTTTTGTCCAGTGTCTATGCACTTCATTACACAGCTATTACCTTTGATTTACCTTTGTTCATTCCTGGAGTAGTTCCCATTACATTTCCTTATATCTCTGTGAGGTATTAGATCTCTGAAAATCCATCCTCTATGTAGTAGTTTCATTGATTTAAGAAATGGCATTTGTTAGTTCAAACCCAGAGGCTACAGTTGGTTGCTGAGTATTCATAGAGATCTGGAGGAGAGCAGTAAGTAGTAAATACTCTGAGTAGTTAATTGTTCATATGCCATGCCTTTCTAAGAGCATAACATATACACCCTTTAGAAAAAGAGAAACACAGAGAGAGGATGTTTATGTGGCTGAGGCACTGTACAGGCTATCTACATCCTCCAGGTTGGGTTTCCTATGTAAATTACTGGAGAGAAAAGGTAGAAAAGAGTTATTGCTCTCTGGGGCAATCATGAACACAACTTTACAGCTGACCATTGTCAGGCTCGTCAGTCTACAGAGGCCTCAGCTGTGTTGTGTTGGAAAATGAAACAAAACTTCAATTTTGAACAGTTGTACTCACCTGCAGTGGAGATGCTCCCTTCAAACTCTCATTGCATGTGTGCCTACAAACACTTGTGTAGCTTCTGCCATTGCTTCAAAAAAGTCTTTCTCTCTCTTACAACATATTTGAGCTTTAAACAACCTAAACTCACCATACAGACCTTATCATTAGCCTGGTCTTTTTGGAACAGTTGAAAATGTACTGTAGCCAATCTGCTTCAGGTGTACATGTTGGTCTCACAAGAAACAGAAGAAGAGCTGAAAAGCAAATTATGGAAAAAATAAATCATATAATGCCACAGTGTCAGTGTCCTGTTCCTCAGCCATTTTTCACTATATTCTTGTGTCATTGTAACCTTATGCACAAGGTTAAGTGTCACAGTGTAGTTGTATCAAAATAGCAACATTTCTCACATGTGAAAAATACTATACCATTGACTATGCCGTATTTCCTAGAGCGAGATCTTACAAAGACATCTTAGCACACTAAAATGAAAAGCTAGACTGGTTTCTACATTTGAATTAAGATGTATCAATCATGAAATTGTATAAATGTCCCCACATATTCAGGCCAGAAATTATTTCTGTTATTATCCCCCGTTTCTTTGGGTTTTGTATGTGATCTCTGTATACAAATTTGTTATCTTTTAACTATCATTAAATTTAGTTTAGCAAGCCGAAAATTAGAAATCAGATGGTTTCACTTTGACCTCAAAACAATATATAAACAACTAAATAACTGCAGAGCTGATTAGTATACAGAACAGAAGGGATGAGCATCTCCAGGAAATATGAATTGAAGGAGAGGCTCAAAACACACAAGCAGATTGAATTGTTCAAAACAGCTTACAATATTTCCTAACAAACAAAATAATATTAATACCAGAAAGAGCTAAGGCGTGTCTCACACACCAGTGAAAGGTGCTCCTAAGCAGACTCTAGTAAGGGATGTCATACCAGGCAGTGAAATGTAGGTAACAATGCCCTATTTAACATCAGTATGTTACGTATTTGCCTTCACATAGTATTATGTCATCCCTGTTCTCTTTCTTTCTTACAGAGATTTTTTGTGACCCTTATTTGCCTGCTGTCTCTTCATAATCTTCTGTAACTCAGAACTGAAACATGTAGATTTAGAAAAGCCTTGAGTTTTTAATTTAATTTCTCTGGATAAGGTGTCCTTAATTCATATGCTTACAGATTTTTATTTTAATGAAAGCCTTAGATTTTGAATTACTTTTTTTCAAATTTCTTTTCTCATACCACCGTGTTTGGATTTGGTAACAATACGTATTTCCAGTATAAAACGTCCAGCACAATTGCAAAAATAATAAAAAGGACCTCTTTCTTTAGTAAATATTATACTCACTAGATGTCTCTCTAAAAATGGAGAAACAAATTAAGTATGCAGTTTTCTATAACAAATTGTGTATGTCAGGATAAGGAAGAGCTGTTGTTTGGAGATTCCACTTTCTCAGATGGGACTAAAATTTTTTCTTCACAAGAGTGCTTTATGTGTCTTCTCTTGTTCTGTCTACTACAATAAAGGAGTAAATATAACATTTCTCCTTCACTAATCCTCTAGCCAGTGTGGCCTTTCTTTACCTATATTTCTGGCTATTGAGTGCTCTACTCATCTGTTCTGTTATTTTTGTCCTTCATACATCTGCCTAATTATTGATTTTCGCTAATACTTGCACCAATTGTTAAAACATGGAGAGTTCATTTATTTAGCCCTTTATAAAATGTTCCAGGCAATGCAGCCTGTACCACTCTACTTCCAGATGATACTGGAATTGAGTTTTAGCTGGCAATAAAGAGAATAACAAAAAGCATGTTTTACTAGGAAATTCCAAGCTGCACAATTAATACAATTGTAGTACATTTTTTTCTGAATGTCCATTTTAATAGAATAATTATTCTAATTAAAAGCAAATAGAAACTCCACTAAATCCAAGAACTGTTTCTTGATATCTAGTTTTCTATTTTTTCCTCTTAATTTATTTCTTAATTTGACCCTGTTAAATTTATTGCTACCTTTTTGTTCCTTCCTAAATCTCTTTTTTGCCTTTGTAGTTTACAACCTTTATACAGATACACTGTTCTCATGTTCTTCTTCCACTGTTATTTGGCCAAGGTACAGAGAGAGGCATTTGTCTTTCACACTTTCTCTTCCTGCAATATTGCCCCTCATCTTTTGTTCATTTTTGCTTATCTGCTATGAAATGCATCTCATTTGCTCATTTACTTTTCCAGTAAACTGGTGCCCAGAATTAAATGCAATATTCCAGGCTTAGTTGTGTGTTATGCTGTGAATGATTGTTATTTTCTTGCTCTTTGGCACCTCTTTGTATGAAACCCAAAAGCTCATTGGCCTCTCCCTTAGTGCCATGTCACTCTACAGATTCATGCCTAATTTTCTACCCATTACCACCTCCATGGTTCTTTAAGCATTACTGCTTTCCAGGTTTCTCTCTCCCACTCCATAGCTATGTTTTGGTTTATTTTTCTTCATATTTTACTAGGTAGTCTTGTTCCAAATTGAATCTTGTTTTGCTGTTATGTCCATCTTTCTAATATTACTTGGTCCCTTCCTATTATTTTTGAGCCATCACTGGTGTTTGCAACACCTCCTCATTTAGTATAGTATGTGAATTTCATTAACTTGCTGTTTACTCACACTTTCAAATCATTAATGAGGATGTCAAAAAAACCTGGAACTAACACTAGACCCTTCAGTGTTACTAGACAGCTCCCCCACAACTTGATACATTGCTGTGTATCGTTACCCCTTGATAATGGCCCTTCAGTTACTTTTCAGTCCATATGACAGTGTCGCTATCCAAATGACTTTAATTCATTTTGAGAGAGGGATTTTGACAGTTAGTGTGAGATGATTTTCTTTTTTTTTTTTTTACTGGCTGAGACAGGATTCATGCAAAAATAGATTTTATCTATTTTCCTTTTTTTGTACTAAAATTAAAATTCAGTCATCAACAACAAACCCATCTCTTTTTCCTGATGAGTTCATGCTGCTCATCCCTTACGATTCCATTATCTTCTAGATATTCAATAGACATTTTGCTCCTGATATTTATTTCCTTGCTTCATTCAAGTGAAATTTAAGCCTATGATCTGGTAAGTTCAGGATTATTCGGAATTCTACTGCTTGTTTGCTTTTTTGCTAGTATTTCAGGAACTCTCAAGATCTCTCTGAATCTGACAGCAAAATAATTATCAGGCACTTTTCCTCTGTTGTCCTTCCTCAAGATGCATGTCTGCTATGACCAAATTGCCTGTTACAATATTTCCAAGGTTTCCCTCACTGTTCCCCTTGCCAGTAACTCTGTATGAGTTATTTTGAAATTGCCCAGCTTCTTTTCTTTCTTTCTTAATTAAAAAAAAAAAATCCATCTATAATTTGCATCACAAATTTCCCTCGTCTATGTACTCAGAACCCTTATTAGGAGGGATGGTGGGGGATGCCTTCTCCCAAACATTTTTGATTACTTTCTCTGTAACTAGTGTTTTTAAGCAGATTTCTTAGCACTTACACTTCCCCAGGAGTACAGATTCATAGATTATAAAGTTACAAGGGACTACTATGATCATCTGCTCTGTCCTTCTGCACAGTATGTAACAGTAGTGGTTACGAGAACCTTCAAACCACCTACTGTGAAGGCAAAATAGTATGTAAAATATTTAGAGTAAAAATGTGCTCATTCGTCTCTATTCTATTTAGATTCCCCTATTATACTCACCACAGTAACATCTGCAAGATTCATGGGAATGTCTGTTGGAACACATCTAAATGGGATATATGCCCCTCTTTGGATCAGCTTTGTGGGGGCCATGGTTTATTAGAACACTGCACCTATGCCTTTAGCTGTGAAAAAAACAAAACAAAACAAGAAACCCCCCAAAAAACCCCAAAACAAACTACCATAAAACCCTACAAAAAACAGAGTGAGCTTACAGGAACATTTATAAACAGGAGGAAAACACTTCACTCTGGAGATCAAGAGGCCAAAGAGGTCTTTCTTTTCTCCCTGGTACAGTGATCTTGTAGTAGGTTTTTTTCTGTTTAAATGCTGAGTGCACATTGAACTCCATCAAGTACGTACAAAATTTCCCATTCTTTTAGGATAAGCAATTATCAGCTAATGACAGTTAGAGATGGGAATGATGAAGGATCCAATTAAATTACTGATGCACTGCAAGATTTCACCTCAGATCCTAAATAATATTTCTATTGGCAGTTTGGATACTGGCTGTGGTGGTATGCCATAAAACCAGTGTATTATGTCCTGATAACAGCACTATAAAAGAGATTCACTACTACTCTTACCCTCACTTTTCACCAGAGTACATCTGTGGCAACCTTCCAACAAGATTGCAAACTTTCTGCTTCTTTGCCAGTTTACAATGTTCATTTCAAGATTTTTAAAAATCATTGTTGTATAAATATATAAAATACTACAGATATATGGTGCATACGCTAGCTGCTTCTGCATTTGTATTTCTATGGGCAATCCAGCAATTTACATTGACTGTGTTTTATTCCATCTACCTTAACATCTAAAGACCTAGGAAATAACCAACTGAAAGTTAAAAATCCAAAAAAGTCTTGTTATACATATTGCACTGTATTCTCATACACTACTTGGGAAAGCAAGGGAAAAATAGAGAGTATTCACATCTTGACATCTTTTTTCATTACTTGTTACAGTCAAAAGGCAGTTTTTGAATGATAATCAGGGCTAAAGCACAGTTTGCTGTGAAGTGTTTTTTTTTATTACTGTTTCAGAAAAAAGTTATATCCTCAGTATCCCCAAAGCATAGGCTTTTGAAGCTATGAGGGAATATCCAGGGACCTAGCTGCTTCCCAAAAGAGCTTGACTGCATTTCTCACTGCATTTTTTGACTCGGTTAGGCACTCATCACTTGTCTCAGTAAACCTTAGAATATGTCTTCCAACACAGTTGCTTAAATCTAGAAACTAAAAAATTACAAAAACACACATATCAAGAGAACTAGTTATAGACCTGTAACATATTTATATAATAAAATAAAAAAGTGTGGTTTCTTAAATGTCTGTACATAGTCCTTGATGTGTTATGTGTTTTGGTGGAGAACATACATTAAATAAAGCCACTATTCATCCATCTGTCCATTCCTTGCTTTATTATGCGATAGAGATGCATAATATCTCTACAGGACTGTTACAAAATATTTTAAAAATAAAAGTCTCAAATAATTTCAAATCTAAAAAAAAAGATAGATTGTTCACATTATCGTGAACTTGGATGAGAACAAGGTAAGTAAATACCAATATAAAAAAAATGAGACAGTACATTTGTTTTCTTCTGATACTCTCTTGTGTCTTCCCCACTTACTGAGAACATGAAACTGAATAATAAATTAAACATATAAATGGCAGCTTGGATATTACCTGTTGTCTTTATTTTGGTATTAGAATACTAAATTTGGGATTAGAATACTAAATACACTCACAGAGAGAAAATGGAAGAATATATAGGAACCAATGAACATTCACTTTGCACCAGACAAGGTTTCTGACAAAATCTATCTAGAAATTACTTAGTCACAGGTTGGAGAATAAATACCGGCAAACTAAAACCAATCACCAAAAGAAAACAAATATTTGAGCCTGAAATAAAAGAAGGTTTGCATGCATGCACGGTGAGAAATCCAGTGATTAAAATAAATTACATCTCCATTCTCAGAGATGGCTCTCTGTCCTGAAGAAATACAGAATAACCCACACAGCACCAAAATAATTACAACAACATTTACATTTGCTTGGAACCACAAATATTCCAAAACCTCAAAATAGCCAATGAAAAATGGAGGAGGAACAGTCGGACTCTGAATGAAAAAAAAAAAAAAGCAAAATTAGAAGAGGAATCATGCCTCTTTTTCACACTAGTGAAGAGTGTGTGCACCCCGAAGCCCGACTGATTTTTGTGTCTGCAATATTTGGGCAATTATTAGATGCTATCTCTCCATGTCAACCTCTCCGCATTTATGAGTAGGTAAAAGTTTCAGAATAAATTCCAGTGAACCTGAGAAACTGTAATTACTCGTTGTCATTCTTAGCATCACTTCATGTTTAGCATAAAGATTTATATGTGTCTAGACATGGACTGCCAACCCTTACAGCAGCATCTGTTCTTATCTGCTTGAACCAGATTTTACTCTGGATTTTTAGAGCTATAACAAAGGACAGAAAAGGATTCAAAATCTCACTCTGAAACAGGCTAGTTTTAACTTAAAGAAGTCCTGTGATAAGAGATCTTATTAAAATAACCTTAGCTTTATAAAAATGCTTATTAGATAAAAAAGGTACTATAATGGGAATGAGCAGGCTAGTTGCCAAGAACCAATTAATAAAACACAGCAAATATTACCAGTGGACTGAACTGAATCACAGTAGTGATAAAAAAAAATCAGTTAAAATGTCCATGATCAAGAGATTTATGCTTCTTTTCCTGAACTAGGAAGGAAAAAAAAAATAAGAAATTACACTTTTCCAGTCACATATATTGACAAATACAGCAGATTAAAAATAAATAAAAGGAGTGGAATCGGGAAGGCATTGCAAGGAAATAAGAGAGAAAGTAAAACCCCTCCAGCAGAAACATTCATTTCCTAGCTTGCAGTCGTTATTCATGAAGTGAATACTAACATGGCACTTGCATTGACCAGAACCTGGAAATGAAAAAGGAAACCATAATCGATCTTTTTCTAGGCAAATGGTCTTAGTAGCCTAGAGTTTAAGAAGCTATGGTGTGTAGGGCTGCAATACACTGCCTGAGGGGGGTTGCAGAAGCTACAAACTTCAAGGCTTTTAAAACTATTTCAAGACTAAAATTTTTTAAGTTTTTTAACGTGTGTCTATTCTGATCTAGTGTTCGTGATAGCTGTGCTTTAAGTACAAGACTGAGCTTGGCGATTTCTGGTGGTCCCTTCCAAGCAGCAGTTCTATGATTCTGTGTCAAATTGCAGCTGTTGACTTTACTATAGTTTCTTACATTATATAAGTAGCTGTGACATAAAGGTTTTAGAAGAAACAAAGGTAGTTAAAAAGCTATATTGCTTTCTTCAGACTAAGTGGAGCAGAATCCAGCATCGTCTCCAAAAGGCAACTTTCCATGGGATTTTACTTCTTGTCACACTCAAGACTCCTAGCTGTAACACAGCCCTAACTATGCACTGCTTTCAACTTAGGTAGATCCCTAGATCCATGTAAAACCCGTTTGACTTTTGCAAACTCCACCCAGATACAGTCAGACCAGATTTAAAATTTCTGGGCACCTGGGAGCAGTCCATTCAAGAGACAGGACACATTGCAGTGTGCACAGCAGCATTCACTGAGCATCACTGAACAAAACGGTGGTGAGGGCGTGCAATCCACCCAGCCTCCTGATGCACATGTACTACACTTGCACCTTTCCAGCAACAGCTTTTCCAGATACTTCACAGCCCTAGAAAAACAGTTTGGAAAAGAAAAGAAAAGCCCTGTATCATGGTTTTCATTATGGACATGGAGCTGACTCACATACACAGGAAAGCTCGTGTTGTATGGGAAGATGGTGACACCTGCAGCGACAGATGGATCTTTGGAGACCTTTCAAACAGTGTTCTTACAAACTGCCTGGTGGGCTGAAGCCTCACTGCAGGGTTGCCCATACAGCAACAGGGAAAACCAAGGGTTTGGTGACGATATTAGCATGACTCCAAGCCTTGTGCTAATTTCACATTTTTTCAGGACTGGCTAAATCAAGAAAGTAAGAACCTTATATTTTTTCTGGGAAAAAAAAAAAAAAAAGGGTAAAGAAGGACTTTCAGGAGGCAAGATGAGCAGTTACACATTTGGGATTGTCAGGCACTCTGGACAGAACGACAGGCTAGAGAAGATAACGCTTTCTAATTCAGCTTTAGAGAGATATACATGACAATGGAGATGACAGGGCAGCCCAGGATTAGGACACTTAAAGCTATTCTGGCTTCCCTTCCTCTGGACTTCAAGTCCTGCCTCTAACTAACAGTATCCAAAATACTTATCTCAAACGCAAGTGTTTAGAAACATGAAGCTGAAAGGTCAGTTCTGACATAAGTGTGGACACACATGTGCATTTGTATTATGGTACAGTCTATGTAACACAATTCTTAATGATCACTGCACAATTATATTAGTCCTTTGTTTTCATTTCTACATGATCACATATCTTCCACACATAAGTTTGTGCTATGAACATTTAGTTTTCTTTCTCCATTTGCTGCACATATTTTTCAGCTGTAGTTTAGACACTGATGTTTTAGGAGTGTGTCCTTTTGGCCTGTTTCTCCCACCTTCAGCTCTATTGCATCTGGCTTCATCAACCCAATGTAAAAAGGAGGGAAAATGTGCCAAATACTGCACATTTGATAGCTGGAGTATACCTATTGACCTTTGACTGGGATGGATAGTTTAATCCCACATTCGAACATTACCCTTCAAAAGACTTTAATTCAAATTGCAACATGATATGTCATCTTCTAATCTGATGTGACTGGAATGATAACATTTGCTTTGATGTGCAATGTAATCCAGTGTGACTGATCAGACGCAACCTGCCATAGCACTGCAAAGGGCAATGCATCATGCTCAGAAATTAAAACCATCCTATTTTCTGGAGTCGTAGTAAAAGGAATCTACCTGAATTTTACATACTACGGGATATTTCCAAGAGCTTTTTAACAGAATAGTGACAACTGCTTTAGCTAAATTATTAATTTCTATTGTCTCTTGAGTCTGACTCTAGTTATTGCTATAACATCTGCATTTTTCTGTCAAGAAATAGGTAAATTTCAAAACACCACAGAATGCTTACTGATTGGATTTAAATTGTATTAGAATGCAGTTTACAGCTGCTTGCAATGGTTGTTGCCATTATCAATGCAGAAAATACTTCTTTGTGGTCTGAGACGCAGCTCCAGGTTCAGGAGAAAGCAGCGCCCTGCAGCACCAGAAATCATCAGCTGTTTATCTTTTCTCTCACATTATTTCAGATTAGAGCACTTTTGGGGAAGATTTTATAGAATCCAGTATCTCCCCATGTGATCCCATAAATTACTTGCAATCTGCAAGGCAAGTCCCACCCACACAATCGAGGCAACTCTTTCTAGCCCTCTGAAAATGACAGAAAACTTTAATTATAAAACAACGGAGGGATAGGTAAAAGTGTATGAGATGATTACCTGGGTGAAGGAGGTGGAACAAAACAAAAACGGATCATCTTACTCTTCAGCAAGACATTCATATCCATTGAGTCTGCGACACACAATTTTTTGCACAATTACATAAAATGCTGTTGGAATATTAACAGTTTCCTGTAACAACAGATTTGCAGTAAAGATCTGGTGACATACAGAGCAGTAATACTCGATAATGCTCAAGATGCATTCAGCAGGCCAGGACATTGAACAGAGGGAAGTAGTGCTGTGTAAGCATGGGGGTAAAGATGTCGTACACTGACGTGTCCAGTCCTCATGTTTATCCACAAAGGTGAGCACCTCACACAAGAAAGACATTTCTTTCTCTAATGTATAGACTCTTCCTATCAGCCCTTTGCAAAACAGAGAATGGGGAGTTTCAAAAATAGATGTCTTAGAGGATCAGTCAGTAGTTTTCCTGGGTCTAGTCTGCTTCTGCTCTACTGGGGTTAGGAATTCAAGAAGAGGAGGGTAGATGTTATGTGAACAAAATGTTTCTAATCTTGCAGAGACAAGAAGGTATTTAAAAGTATTTATTACTTAGGCTTCTGATGCAACAGGAATTGCAACAGCATCTTCTGATGGGGGTGGGATGCAAAAAGGTAGTGAAAGTTATAGAGAAAATAGTCCTCTGGTTTAAAGACTTTAATTAAATTTCTGAATAAAAATAACAACACTTTAAAAAAAGAAAGAAAAAAGATAAAAACTCTCACTTAATAAAAATAGTCCCCTGATGGGCAAGTAATTCTGCATCCTTTTAGAGTTAAAGGCACTATGCTGGTACCAGAAAACACCTAGAAAAAATGGTCTGATTTGACAGCTTACTTCCCATAAATGTGATCTCTAAAAATGGTTCTCCTTCCAATTCAAATTTCCAGTGTTCATTTTCTAATGTGAGGTGACTAGAATGATAACATATGCACCCTGATGTGAAACGTATTCTGGTGTGATTGATTAGATGCAATCTGCCATAACACAACACACGACAATTCATTTCGCTTGAAGTTTTAGCCTAAGACTTTTTTTCTGGAAAAGGTCAACAAAAGAGAAAACCTGTAACTCACCTTGCAGAATTGCTGAAGGTTTTAGGGCTATATTTTTTCTATCATCTTCTTGGCAGTCTGCCGATGTGATAGGCACCCATTTAGCCATACATCCAAGGAGGAAGTGATGTTCCTTTTCCCTAACTTGTACTGGAAAGCAAATTACAAATCCTTTTCACCAGATGCCCTTCCCACAAAGTCATCCTTACACGTGTATCCTTGCTGGATGACAACAAAGCTGCCTTCCCTCTGCAATTCACTCTAATTCATCAATATTTATCATGACCATATTGTGCCTGCAATTGTAAGTTCAGTTATAATGCTGTGATTGTCACCAGACCAAGTAGTAAACGGACATTTCAGTTGAACATATGTGCATGGATTGAGCATCTTCTCACTTCTGTATTGTACCCAGAATATTGAACTGACATTTTTTGTTACTCCTAATACTATTAGTGTTAATAGAAAAATGCCAAAATGTCAAGCCGTTTTCTACAAATGTGCATTAAAACCAGATGTCTAGGAACAGGGATTAGAAGGGTTACTCCATATTTCTTATTGGATTTCTGACAACTTTGCTTTTCCTTTTATATAGATCAGGAAAAAAAATATAAAAAGCCCCACACATTTTGAGCCTTTTCTGAAGATCTGGAAAGATTTTGCTAAGAACACGTCTTTTCATCCTTGTCAGTTTCTCCTCTCCTTTCCACTGGAAGGAAAGAATGGCCCATGAGTTTACATCTACTCTTTTGTATAGCAGGAAATGGAAAAAGCAAACTACATGCCTTTTTTTTTTTTAATAAAATCTCAACACTCCATGAAGAATTCTGAATGCTTTTCCCAAAAGCAGCGTATGTTTAAGACCTTTTCCAAGGCCTGTGGAAGGCTTTTAAAAGATTCTAATTTTAATGACTGTGCAGTGGACCTAACTACAAGTGATGCTATAAGAAGAGCAACTACAGCATTTGACTAAGTAGAGAATTTCTGAAATAAAGAAAATACAGAGAAATTAGAGACAGATAGGTAAATTGTTTTGGAACAGAAGAACCAGAGTGAGTTTCAACCTGAACTAAACTTGAAAGAATCTCTGAGTCAAAGAGAAGACTGGGTTGATAAAACAGAATTGACAGGAGTGGAATGAAAGGATAACATTATACTGTGTGATTTCTTACATATATGTAAATGCAATGTTTGGAATAACCTCCTTTTTAAAAGCCATAAACAATAAATACGAATTTAGTGGTAAAGAAAAAGTTTTGAATTCCTGTTGATTTGCTGAGCTGTGAATTTAGAAAAGGCACAATTCTGAAGAAAAATAAAATCTATTTTAATTTAAAAGCAATATTTAATTTAAAAATCTATCAATCTAGATAAAGCAAAAAAGTTTCAAGTGATTTTAATAGAATAAAAATGAAACAAAATATATGTCAATCAAAAACATTCCCTCCCACTTTTGTTTTTATTTGACCAAAAAAGAAAAGAGGCTTATTATTTGCCCAACCTTACTTCTAAACACTGATACTCAGAATGGTAAAGCAGGGGACAAAAAAAAAAAAGTAATTGTTTTGCACTCTTTCACAAAATTACGCACATATATATATTTCAAAAGAATCACTGCCTTCTAATAATTCAAAGCACCGTTATAACTTTTCACTCTTCTGCAAAATGCTTCCCCTTAATGGCAAGACTCATTTATCAAAATTTTATTTTGCACTACAGTGATACTACAGAATCTCAAAGAAGAAAGGCAAAGAAAGAGAGAAAGAATAGATTGACAGAGAATGAAAATCCTGACAGCTGTATAATAAGCAAGAACACAGTAGAAACAAATGGTGCATTGTTGCACTGAAGTTGAAAATTCTTCTTTTTGAAAAATATCAAAAATATCAGGTAGATTATTAAGCCATACAATAAGATTTTTATTTGTTTCCCTGGTTTGTACATTATTAACTACCTATTTTGTGAAGAATGGTAATGGAATTTAAATGCTAATAAAGTCTTAGCTGAACTAACATAATCACAACAAAAGAGATTTGATATCAGTACATATAACTGGAAATACAAGAAGCAATACTAACATAAGGATGGTGATAGGATACCATGGTGATAGGAACATTATATGAAGCCTGTACAGAATGAGGCTTTTCATCACAGCAGTGACCTGTTGGCAGAGAAGATGGGAAGAAAAGGACTCATCCATTTTTTGAGCTTCTTTATAATCTTCCTGCTCCTAAAAGAACAAATCTTTTCTAGAGGAGTTTAAAGGTGAAGCAATAGTAGATTGGCTTATGTTTTGCCCAGCTTACCTTTCTACAAGAGGGATCATGTTCTAAAATAGAAGTCTGTGACACAAAGTAAAATGTTTTCCATCCTGTTTAGTAGCATATAACAGTGCTTTCGCACACTATCCACTACCTTTTAGAACATCAGCGGTTTTTTTCAGCAAAACATATTTTCTTACACTTTGCTTATGACATGAAATAATTTCAACCATTCCCAGTAGAGAGGGAAGCAGTCAAACAGACAAGAGGCAGCCTTAATATTGCACAGCTTCAATATCTGCAGGAGGAAATTTTGTCAGACATGTTCCTTCAAATACCTGTTTTATAAAAACAAAAAAAAGTTTGTTTGTTATAAATGACACATTTTTAAAGCCCATTTTTTTTTTTTTTTTATGATGCTGCTTATTTTAAACTTCACATATGCTCTACAACCGATGCAGGCATACGGTTCACATAACAATACCATATGTCTGGTAATATTTTGCTGTATATTACAGCAATAACAAACATTTTTAATTTGTAGAGGGCCTCAATTTAAATTATATTTTCTCATAATTTTTTTCCATTTATAAATATTTCTGATTATATTTATGAAAAAACCTATAAATCCCCCAAACAGCTTAATATTTCAAACTAAAGAATTAGGCAGTGTTTTATGGCTAAAACCATGTATACATCCCTGTGAAAAAAGGCTCTTGTCCTTTGATAAACCATGGAGAAACTAAACTAAACTAAAATAAAATAAAACATACATTCAAATTATAATGTACTTAAGCAGCTCTTCCCTTTTTTTAATACGTATTTGCCACTGTCTCACCCCAAATATTGAGTGTCTGAAGTGTTTAGGTTTTTTTCTTTCTTTTTGTCTAAGATGCTTAGTTCTGTATTGAATCAGCAAGGAAATGAGAGATGAACCACAAGCAACTGCATATGAGACTCATCTTCCTTGAGACAAGATTGTGTTTGAAGTGATGAAAGGAGAATAAATGTGTGTCCTCCTTGTTTTTGCTTGGGCTATTCTACAGGGATCCTGGTAAGAGTCAAGTAGCACTACATTAGGCATTCCCTCCTATGGGATACTTACCTCACATGCAGAGGTGAATGTAAGAGGAATGGTTTAGAATAAGTCACTCAACATGTGCTCATAGAAGGAGAGAAAATGCATCTTTTTTTTTGTATTTGCAGTGACTTGCTTGATGGTCAAATACCACAGCAAAAAGACAGATGAATCTGACCTCATTATTGCAGCAGAGAAGCCAGTGACTTTGGTCAAAGACACATGACATGATAAGAAATAAGGAAGAAGAACAGCTGTGTCTGGAAGAGACTTTAACAACGGTAGATACAGGGAGGTTAGTTTTCCAAGCCAGAACTGATGAAGCCTTTGCTGAGAATGTTACTGGCTTGTGCACATCTAGGAGGTGATGAAGTAAGAAGTGTTTGTAAGTTTGGAGATAGCTAGAATTTCCAGTGACTCCAACAGAGTCAGAAAATGGAAAAGTAACAGATAACACACTTAAAGACCTCAGTGACACAGACAGTCATGTGGTTGTCAGTAGTCACAATGACCTGAGATACACAAAAAGATTAAAAAGGGAGGATTGAGATTTCCTTTTCTGGGTTTAAGGTACTTACAAAACATCCATAAGAAAAAAAGTAAATAAATTGGTATTCACAAAAAAGATGAACTAGAGCTGCCAAGAGTCTGAAGGCTCCATCTCTTTCTGCTGTAGAAAATGTTGCTCTGATGCTCCAGTTATCTCCTACAGGAAGAAGACTCCTAGTAGTCTCCTACTGTGCTGATGCAGCCCGTTGCCACTTCCTACTGAGCATGCTGTTTACCAAGTGCTCTGTACTTCTACCAAATGAAAATAACAACCTAGCTATTACAGAAACAGTGTGACCTAGATTAAAAAGACACCCCCCTAAACCCCCAACCTTCTGTAACTTCAAGAAGCTGCATGTTAAAAAAATGTTAGCCATTTAATTTACATGGCCAAATTAAGAAAGGCACAGCTAGATCCATAGAGAAACTAATACAGATGCTTAATTGCAGTCAAAGCAGTTTCATGCCCCACCATCAAAAGAAGGGAGAATTTTGTAGCAGTGAAAAGAAAATTCCTCCTTTACATAACACCTACTGCTTATTCTGTAGTTCTTATTTGTTCAACATCTTGTTAAGTAGAATCAAAGCAATGGAAAGGAAAATGGGTCCTTGATGCCTTGATTGTTTACATTAGTTGATAAATAATACTAACACCATCCAGCCCTTCAGGCTGCTGCTTAAACTGGTAACTGCCTCCTAGAAACATCAGCATCAGTTTTGACATACAGTTATTCCCGCAGTCTGAGCAAGTAGCAAATTTGGTGACTGAAGAGTGTTGGAAATCTGCTTTTAAATCTCTTTGAGGTCACTGTCTTTTCTCTGCATCTCATAACCAAAATACAAAGGAAGCAGAATTGAAATCTACTGGCATACTCAAAATATATGGCAAATTACTGTGATAATAGGCTGGAAAACTATGATTTCTGTGTGTCAGAGAGCCACAAGTGTAACATGGTTGTGATGAAATTATAATATATTGTAAAGTGGTATTGTGGGATAATTTCAGTAATACTCTTTCAACTAAGTCTTTTAAAGAAGTTGTTTGTAGAGATTATTAAGGTAAATACACAACAACATTGACATTACCAGTGTGTTAGTTGTAAAGATTTTCTTGAATTTCAGTGAAGTAAGTAAAATGTGGATAAATATAGTTCCCGATGCAAATGCGCTACACTGTAAGACAGCGGGTATCTGTTGCCACCAACCTGCACACAGAGTTCATGATTTGAATGCATTTGAATGGTAGTGGAGCCTAGTACAAGTCTTTGTTTTCATAGCACTGACTAATACTATCTTAACATTTCTGTTCACAGATTTTTTTTTAAATCTCTACCAATTTCTGTTGTGTTTTTCCCACTACATCCTGAGATTGATGTAGTAATGAAATTGAAATCTTCTGCCTTGAGAAGAAACAAGGGTGCATTATATGCCACAGGCAATAACCATAGCCAGGAAATAATCTAAAAAATAACAAGCCAGTTCTCCCTCACAGATTTTTTATATCTGTAGACAAATTAAAACACAGCTCAGAAGTTCACAGAAATATAGTAATCAATGTAATGTTTCTGAAGAAAGAAGAATAACTTAACTCCATAGTTTAAAACTCATTTTAATTGGGTACACTCTCTGTGGTAAACTTATGTGGTAAACTCTTTTTTCCTTCACTTCCTTGAAAGACAGCTTAGATCATATTTCTCCCTTTCCTAGGCAGCTTTTATTCTTGGCTAGAAGTCAAAAGCTCCTATCTCTCTCTTAGAGTACTTTTCATGAGATACGATGGGAAAGCTGATTTTCTAGTATTTCCTAGCATATTCTCTGACCAGGACTGTCTACATGGCCCTTTTGTTGAGAGAAAACTTCAAACTTTCTTCTCTTCTTCAAAGGCTGATCACTTTCAGCAGGCCTTTTTGTCTCTAAATAGGACTGAATTCACATTCTTTCCACTCCAAGGCACAGTGTATGCGTCAGATTCTGAATCAGCACCTATTATATCCTAAAGAAATGGGTGTAATTAGCTCACTGAAGTAGTCTAAGAAATATTGAAAATCTTTATGACTTCCTTCCCATAATCCTACCTAAATTTACAGGTTTAACTTCTGCTTATTCTGAAAGATAGTTGAAGGTTTGTGCTTTTTCCTTGTCAGGACTGAACATGTTACATTTATAGTGCTGAAAAACGTGTTTCTGTTTCAATCACACTGCAAGTTTTGTTTTAAACTTACTAGAATGCACAAGAGAAGTTAGAAAGGTCCTTGACCTTCTGAATTATTCCTGGAAGTTATACAAAATAACCTGGCTTTAAAACATATACAGAAAACAGTACTAATGCTGCAGTGTTTGTTTCTATGCTATACTGGCAACTGTCTCGTAAGGTTATGCAACCTTTTCACTGTTACATAACACAGTGGAATCAGTCAGCTTACCTTAGAAAAGGGGTTCTGAAACATAATGGGGAGGAATAAATACATGTGAGAAAATCTATTTAATTCCTAGGTGTTACGATTATTTGCCTGCTTGTAGGACAGATGCTATGGTTTCTTTGGCCTTTTCATTAATGCTGTTTTTCTAAGCATCACCATAAAAACGTTTGGTAGAATCCTTACCCAGGTAATTTTTTTATTAACTTCATTTCCTTTTGAAGTAATGAGTGCAGGCTGAAGACCAAGGAGTTCACGTTAGTTTGTTAAAAGATGTCTTTGATCTAGGGAGACAGACTATTTAATCACCGTCTGATTCATTATCAACAGTATTTTCAATCTTATACCCTACTCCAATGTAGTAGTAAATCTTGCAAGGTTAACTTTTAAATGGTCAGTAATAGAGTGTCATCAGTTTTCAGTAATAGTCTGAAGCTGAAATGTTTAGTAATGACTTTTGCCATTTTAGTATTAATTTTATATATATTTTCACAGATAGTTAAAGTACCTGGTTGCTAAACAGGTTTAGCATAACTTTGCTGATCTTCAGTGATACAGCCTGCTTGTTTTTTCATGCATTCATGTTGAAAACAGTTTGCAGTGGCAAGGGATGATTAATCATTAAGCTTGGGGATTAACATAGCAACAGAATATGGAAACGTTCCCCAAGGATGCAATTTTAGAAGACAGAGAATTGATCCCAAGTCACTAAAAGGAACACAAACACTGCTCTGCTTGCTGTTCAGGTTCCTGCTGCTCTAGTGTCTCCAACGGAGGATACAGCTTGCTCTGAGAGTGCTTTGGCTTGAATGGTTGAGCTTCCTGAGCAGCTGTGTTCCTGTGTGGTGATCCACATGGATGCTGCTTGGCCTTGAACCAAAAGTCCAAGAGACATGGAAGTGCTTTTTTTTTATCAAGGTATTTGGTTAGATCAGTTTGTTGTTGATCTACTTTCTGTAGCTTCTGTAGAAGTTCCTGTCTTTTAGTTTGTTGTACCAAAAGCTGATGAGCTTCCTGCTAGAGAGGTTCATATTCAATCTTATTTTTTGTTGCTTCAAGTGATTCTCCTGTTGGTCATAAGCTCTATAATCTCTGAGGTTGCTGGCAGTCATTTGTAAGAACAGTAATAAGATTTCCTTTCAGAAAAGAATTTCCACAGCTCTGCAGAGGAACATATAATTCATGCAGAAGAACAATCTCTTGTGTATAATGCAGTATTGATGACATGAAGATCACGGACTTCAGATTCTGGCTACTGCCCTTTACATTACTATTTCTGTTCATAAGTAAATGCTGTAGTCACTTCTGTGTCAGATTTCTACCCATCTCCTTAACATTTACAAACTGCAAGTGAAGGACCAAATCTGGGGTAGGGGAAAGAGCACAAAGATACATTGAATTTACGTCTTATGCGTGTGGGAATACTACTCTGTAAGATGTGTCAGCCTCACTGACATTTCTACTGACTGTGTCTGTACACTTACAGTAAAAGGAATCCTACATTGTTAACTAAACATAAGTCCTACAAACATTCATACACAGTCATCTTTTCTACATCATATTCGTTGGCTGTTTTCTGTTGGTTGTTTTTTATTTTGGTTTTTGTTTTGTTCTTGGTTTTGTTTTTTTAAATAATACAGTTACTGGAAAATGTGACTTAAAGGAAGATTTATGGTTTTAAACTATTGCGGTGGGTTGACCTTGGCTGCCTCCCAGATGCCCATACAGCTGCTCTCTTATCACCCTCCATCCCCTCCAAGACAGGTTGAAAAAGCTTTAGGGTCGAGATAAAGACAGGGAGATTTTTATACCAGTTATTCTTAACAGGCAAAACAGGCTTGATTTGGGTAAAAGTAATTTAATTTCTTGACAGTTAAAAATAGAGTAGGATGGTGAGAAACAAAGGCAAAACTGAAAACACATTGCACCACCCTCTCCTTTCTTCCCAGGTTCAACTTTACTCTTTCATTCGCAACTCTTCTACCTCCTCCTTCCCCAGGCAGCTGAGGGAGGATGGGGAGTGGGCATTTGTGGTCGTAACACTTCAGCTGTGCTGCTCCTTTCTCCTCAGACTTTTCCCCGGCTCCAGCATGAGGTCTCTCCCATGGGATACAGTACCTCACGAACTGCTCCATTGTGGCTCCTTCCTGTTGGTTGCAGTTCAAGAACTGCTCCAATATGGGTCCTCTCCACAGGGTACAGTCTGTCAGGAACAGGCTGATCCAGTGTGGGTCCCCTACAGGCCACAGCTCCTGTCAGGAACTTGGTCCAGCATGAGCTCTCCATGGACTGCAGCTTCCTTCAGGGCACATTCACCTCTTCCATCATGGGGTCCTCCACGGGCTGCAATGTGGATATCTGCTCCACTGGAGTAATCCATGGGCTACAGAGGAACACCCTGCTTCTCCATGATCTTCTCTGCAGGCTGCAGGGGAATCTCTGCTCCAATACCTGGAACACTTCCTGCAGCATCTTCTCCACTGACCTTGATGTCTGCAGAGTCATTTCTCTCACATTCTTCTCTCTCTCTGTCACAGATAGCACCTGGTGTTTTTTACCATTTCTTAAATATACAGTCACAGAGGCACCACCAGCATCACTGACAGCTTCAGCCGTGTCCTGCAGTGGGCTTGTTGTGGAGCCAGCTGGACTGGCCTGTATCCAGTGTGGGACGGCCCTTGGTCTCTTCTCACAGAGGTCTCCCCTGCAGTCTGCCCTCACTACCAAAATCTTGTCATGTAAACCCAATAAGACTATTTTTGGTCTTCACAGAAAATACCAAATAATATAACTAAGGAATAAAACTGAAAATGGATCATCCTATGATCATTCAGATCACACAGGAAGCCAAAATATGTTCATGTGTATGGCAATGTACCTAAAATTAGCCTTTTTCCCCCCTCTATCCTGTTAAGCCTCTTTTTTCTACAATTGACCCTTTCAACTAACCTTCATAAATACTATTCAGAAATTCCTTCTTCAGAAATTTCAGATATTCTTTGCTTTTCATAACAATTCCATTAATTTCAGATTTTTAATTCAAAATCAGCCTTATCCTTTAGAGATACTGACATTCAAAGTATTTTAGTATCAAATACTTCATGAATAGTTTTACCTGTTGATGGATTAAAATTGTATTTCTGCTTATAAAACTGATTATTTGTAATTTCTTATTAATGACATTCTAAGAAACAAAAAATCACTGTACTATAACCAATGACTATCTGCAAGAGATCAGTGATAAAATTATCTTCAACATTATGCTTTGATTCCTGTCAACTATTATAAAAATATAGTCCATAAGAACATTGACTAAATATGGATTATTTGCTGAAATTGTAGACACAATTGTAGTACCTTCTGAAATATAAACCAGCAAGGAAATTATCACGCTGACATATTTTTTTTTCAGTCACTTAGAAAACATGCTTCTTAAACCAAAAGGAATCTTAAAGCCAACAGAACTGCAAAATCAAGAATCAAAAAAGCTATGTCTTTAATACTTTCAGCTTTTATATATGTCCTTTTAAGAGGTGTATTTGATATCCTGCAATCTGTACAGATTGGAGCTGCTCCTCAGTTAAGATCATAACAAATTTTGCATGTGACTCATCCTCTCAATTGCAAAAATAAGTCTTCCTTTTTCCTGCAATTTTGCATAATTGGTCTCTGACAAGAGTAAAAGAATTATGCAAACATTTGATATGCATTAAGGCAGCTGTTTGAGACATATGTGATTTCAAAAAATGACTCCTATTTCACTTTTGAAAGAATAACGCAACTTTGACATGACATGTTTTTAAAGAAAAGCTGAGCCTAGAAGCCTAGAACTTAGTGCATTTGAAAGAAATTGTGCAAAATTGGGTACTGATACACTGCATGTTGAAAAAGACAGAAATATTTTATTGCTTGAGTTTTGGATTAAGCCATATCTAAACAGGGTTACACTGAACCATGTCTGATGTACAACTATAAAGGTGAAGTGTCCTCAGTCATACATAAAGCTCTTACAAAACCTGTAACTGCTATGAGAAACATAGATTTCCATCAAAACATAAACAAAGATTTCCATCAAAATTGTAAAGGATTCCACAGAAAACAAATTGCGGTGCCAGATCAAAATTAAAAATGTCCTTTTTAAAAGGGTTGTAATACTACAATGTGGGAAAATGCTTCATTTTGAAACTGTATTTTACTTGTATAGTTTCTCCAATTTAATTTAAAACGTTAAAAAACATCAATAACATCAAATGTTTTGTTGCCTTTGATCCATTACATGTGTTTATTCATTGTTTGGGTCAACAAACTAAAAAAATCAATCTTTTGCACAGCTCTAGTTAATATAGTATTCCTACCCTGACTTTCCAAGGAAGCTGTGTACAAACAGGAAATACAAATTCAATTTATAACCACAACGATGAGATGAAAGAAGGCAATTCTTTAAAATGAACCTAAATAATTGTCCCCTGACCTCTTCTCACACTTCTTACAACACAAGCAGATAAAAAGTATCTTACCTGATTGCTTATTGCTGAGCTGAGTGCGGATACAGAAGCAATCAGTAAAAAGCTGCTACTCAATTTCAGCATTTTTGTAATATTTGAATTGAAATACGTCTGACTTTTCAGTAAAGTATACACTTGAAGAATTAAAGAGTTTGTGTCATAGAAGGCACACTTTATTAAAGCTTCCCAGAAACATTAGGATTTTTCTTAAAATTGTTGTCTTTCCTACATATATCTTGTAACTCAGACAGACCACACAATGTATCAAATAAAACACATGAAGACAGATAAACTACACTGTTGCATTTTGAGGGTTCCAGGGATATGCGTTTAGAAGTCAAGAGGTATCAGAATTACTAAATTAAGTGATGATGGGTACCCCTCCTATTCATTACTGTACCTTCTTTAGCTTCCTGATCACATAATAATGTTATAAGATTCCTTTCATCTTGTGCACAAGATGGATAGCTCTCATTTAATAATATTTGGTGCTATGACTTGTTTCTTTTAGCTTTTTGTAGTGTCTATCTCTACTCCTTATTTAATGGAGCCAATTCATACTCAGAAGGCAGATTTATTAATTTCTGCAAGAACTTTTCTGTTCCAATCAGAAAAGTATTACTAGAATGCTTCATAAGTGTTATTCATTTATTGAATTTATGTTCACAATGCTCCCCTAAAATAAGAGGAGTATTATTATGTCTCTTTTACAAATGCAGAAATGAGTTGTAGGGACATTTGGTAGCCAGGAAAACATTTCTGGACGTCCAGTTGTTAGAACCTGATTTTCCAGTACAGCTACCATGTTATATGCAAATTGCAACTGTTGTTCCATGGAGTTTTAACATTTATATGAATGTGGCTATAGGCTTCTCAGAAAATGGGAAAAGAATGGAAGTGCAAAATCACTTTGTCGCGTGATGATAGGTGTGACGGGTTTACCCTTGGCTGGGAGCCAACCCCATACAACCACTCTCTCACTCCCTGTCCCCCTACTTGGGACAGAGGAGAGAATTAAAGGGGTGAAGGGAAGAAAGACTTGTGAGTTGAGATAAGAACAATTTAATAACCGAACTACAATAATATTGAAAATAATAATATATGCAAATATACAAATGAGTGACACACAGTGATACTGCTCACCACCCAATGACCAAGGCTCATCCCATTCCTGGCTAATGATCCCGGAGCAGGGAGAGTCCTGAAACCACACTCCCAGAGTGGAGATAAGAGCCTGAGTATCCCAGACTGACAGCTGACCAAGGCAGGGAGATGACCCAGCAAGAGGGAACACCCCGAGAGAGCTAAACTGGAAAGACCTGACTCGGAGTAAGAAAAGATTCAGAACCAAAAGGGACGAGGTTCTGGAGGGCCCTCACCTATATACTGGGCATGACGTGTGTGTTACTGAATAGACTATTGGCCACTTTGGGTCTCAATGCCGAACCTAAGATAAAATCTCAGGCTAGAAATTGGGCTATGCTCCCTCCCAGTTTCTCCTGCACCTGGAGACACTGGCTCAGCAAAGAAGCTGAAGAGACCTTGACTGCCCTGGCAAAAACTATAAACATCACTGTTATCGGCTTTCTTCTGAGCACAAATCCAAAACACAGCTTCTTTCTAGCTATTATGAAGAAAGTTAACTGTCTCAGCTGAACCCAGGACAATAGCTTTCACTTTTAACACAACAGAACCTATCAGAAGTTAGTAAAAATAATGAGCTCAGTTTCAAACTCTAGCTTAGGTTTCTCTTAACCTATAGATTCTTAGAAAGTAAAACGTCATCTTGTTTCTCCGCAATGGCAGCCAAATCTTTGTAATTTTCCACTTTTCCTACACAGTCTCCAAATAACCACTACTGACCATGCTCAGAGATGAAATGTGGATTAACTAATTTTAGCCATTTTACCTGTCCTTTGAGCTGACAGAAGTAATTTTTTGTCTTCTCCTGTGATCTTCACTAGAATCCCATGTAAAAAGAGGATATTTTGCCATGGTTTTTCATAATTGTTCCGACTGAAAAACAAAAGTAGGATTCCGAGACAGTTTTCTTCTGGTCTTGTAAGGAAAGTAGGCTCTAATAAAAATAGACCTTTTGCTCTATTCTTCCAAATTACAATATCACTAACTCTGTCTCTTTCCAACCACCTTTGCTGACTTCTGCTTCTTTGTGCTATGCCAATTCTCCACACTTATGCATTTCCAGGCCCCTGGCCAAGATGTTCATCCCACATACAGTACCAGGAGGTCTTTTGTCCAGAATTTCCTGTCCCTATTCCAATATTTTTGCTGTTCTCCACATTCACAGCTTCTTTCTTTCCGTTTCTGTATCCTCAGTGCATCTCTTCCCTTGCTCTGAATCACTTTGCTCCCTCCATCTTGCCTGTCCTTCCAGTTGTCCTCTCTCACTCATGCCCATTTCCAGTTACCCCAGTGTCTGCCTTCCTCATGCTCCTGGGACTCTCATGTCACTATTGGTACGCAGGTTCCTCACCCAGACAGGGAATACTCAGTGGTCTTCAACAGAGAGCTTGATGTCCCTCCTAGCACCAAGCTGAGGAAAGCTTAGTATTAAAAAAAAAAAAAAAAAAAAAAAATCCTCAGAGAACTGTGAAAGATACCTTTATCAAGTTTCTGCAAACTATGCTTTTCTGTTTAATCTTACAGTGCATAGACAAGTTCAGACAGATTTCACTGTGACAGAAAAGGCACATACTGTAACAGCTCACCAATTTTCAAGTTAAAAACGTGAGTTTACTTAAAGATCATCAAAGAAGAGGTCAATAAAAATTTTTAGTGTAGGCCAGCCAACTGATTTTTTACTGGTATCATTCTTGGACAGAGCTAAGCCACTTTGGCTGGCAAAGTCCAAACTAATTCGCTTTGCAAAAGGCACTCAGCATGAGAAATTTCTGTCTGACTGGTTAGCTTGGCAAAGTCTTAAGTACCTGAACACAAAATCTCGTCATAGAAGGCATTGACTCCTTAATGTAATACAGTCTTACAGAGTTTTGGGGTAACAGACACTCCATCTCTGATTTCATTCGCTTCTCCTCTAACTCTTCTGGTGTTCTTAACTGCTGCTTCAAATTACACATTTTCTCTTTCCTTGAAGAAATTGCCAGAGTCTAAAGAAAAGAAAATGCTGAACATATACTGGAACATATGCTGAATTCTGATTGGTTTTTCTTTTTTCCATTTTCAACCCAGCTTTCTCATACAGATTGGTAGGTAACCCTTACAAAGAAGCTTAGATTTCACTTACTGAAGCATAATTGGACAAGTGTTTATAAATTCTGCTAGGATTTTCCTTTTTATTTATATTGAGAAAAGGAAATACAATTTTCCTTTCTTTTTTCCTCCTCTTTCTTGTTAACAGTCCTTGCTGTAACTGTTCAAATTGATAAACACATAATAGCATGTCGTGGGTTAAAGACTGCTTAAAGT
>NW_010142029.1:0-20963 GCF_000699245.1 Pterocles gutturalis
AGGCGGGGCTGGCGCTGTGTGTGTGGTGCTCCTCTCCCTGGTTGCTGTACTGTTCTTTCTCAGGATCTTTCTAAATATTGATCCTTCCTCATTACTCCTCTAGAAAGCGAGGAGAGCCTTCAGCTCCACTGTCAACAGCCCAGTTACTGCTGATCACGTTGTGCCCTCTGGCAAGAAATTCCCGTAATAGATAGGAACGAGATATCTTTGTATTCTCCTGTAGCTGCTGGCTTTTCTGGTCTGAGATGGTGTTTTTTCCCTTAAATCTTAACTCATATGGCGCTGTGGGTGGCACATCTTGCATTTCAGCTGGGATGAAACAGGTGCATTACCCACGTGCACATGCTGTGGCTGGACTGTGCTGGCTGTTCCGTTCACCTGTACTAGATGGGAGAGATGCTCTTTTTCCTCCTGGGCTGTTGCTGTGAGGTCAGGCTTTTGTAACTTAGCTGCCAAAGACCAATTCAAACCAGTACAAGTTTGGTGTGGTTTTTTTTTGTCAGGATCAAATTAAATCAAGTGCCTACATTGTTTCACTAATGATGTGAAATAAAACCTGGAATAAGACACTTTTTCTCAGTGCTGTCGTGGTGCCACGTAGTGTGAGCTGCATATTTCATCAGGATTTCTGCCAAGGTGCTCTTATCCCCTTGCCCACATAAAATATTTGTGAATGTAGTATTTTCAGACCCAGTGAAAAGGTTTTGGAGTACCTAAGGACAGATAATAGCATTCTTGCTTTTGAAGGCAAACCTGATGTGTATTTATGTGCTGTGCAATCTCTGCAGCCCCACCCTAACCCCCGCAAAAATCAGCCAAACAAAAAAAAAAACCCACCCCAACAAACCTCATGCAAATTACTGTGACTGTTTAATATCTTTTGGTATGAACACTTTACAGTACTTGATCTTATAGTTTCCAAAACAGTAGTTTTGTTTCCATTTCAACAGTTCTTGTGTTGCTTGCAGGAAGAGCACTGTCATTACTGGAGGACTGATGGGGAATTTTCACAATCTTTCTATACGAAAGATTCTTTTTTTTTGTGGCCTCTTATTAAAATGCTTTATCAGGTTTAGAAGATCTTGGAGATGCTCTTAGGATTTCCCCAAAAGGTGCGTATCAGAGCATGGTTCAAGGATAGTCCTGTTGAGTGAGTCTGACTGTGGGCTGGGTAGGTAAAGCAGCACCTATGTCAGGTTGGCCCCTGCTTGTTTTATACTCTTAAAATATTCAGTTTACTAATGTGTCTTGGAGGCATATAGATGTTTCCCAGGCCTTCAGAGAGTGCTGTGTAGTCATGGAGCCTGTCACGAGGTGGCTGGACGGGATTTTACCCATATCCTGCTCTCAAGGGCTCCTCATCGAATGAGTTTCTGCAGTGCCGTAACATCCTAACCGCTCTGCTGCTCGGATGAGCCCCTGCATGTTAGAACCATCAGCATCATTGGTATTCCCTTGGTTTGTTGTCTGACTCAGGTACACAGCAAGGATATTGCATCCTGCTGGACATCTGCAGAGAGTGCGTCTTCTGGGTATTTACCTACAGGAAGGGCTTCTTATTTGGCATCTTGCTGCTGAAGGTTGATTTGAAGGAGTATTGCGCTCTCCTGTGTGGCTGCTGCTTCGTTGCTTGCTTTGCCATTCATCTTTTAGCTTCAGCCTCAGCAAGGCAGGTCAGAGTTGGGCTATTTTCAAGCTGTACCTCATCGGTGTTACTACCTTGCTTTTGTTAATACCTCGGTTAATCTGCGCTTCAGCCATCTGCTTGCAGAAAGCTATGGCGTCCACATGACTGCGGATTTAGATCCTTCCTCCTCTCCCTCCCTCTCATCCCCTTCCCTGTGATTTTTTTGTGTTCCTCTTTCTGTGGGTGGAAGGAGGATAGTGCCGGTGGGTTTCTGCAGTTCTCTTGCTGCTGGAAACGAGCAGGACTTATCCTCCTCATTGCAAGTATTTGTGTAATGGGATCTACGAAGCCCAGTCTTGTTTTCACAGGCAAGCACCTCAGTAATCCTTTTGGAGTGCCAAGAATCCCTTAATTGATTAAATAGTTAATTCATGTGTCTGCTTTCCCAGAAGGAATGCTGGTTTCCAGCTCCCTCCCACCCAGGAGTGGACACAACTTTTCCATTTCCTAAACCAACTGGAATTATCTGAGCAACTTGATTTGTTTGCAAGCTGCCTGTGGATGGTTCACCGCAGGAAGCTACAGTTGTGACATGCGTGATAAAAGCGGACGCGCTGTAATGTAGTCCGTGGACGCTTATGTTGGGGTGGCTCATGGAAGTGACAGTATGTCTAGTTGCTGTGCTATAAGCCGTTAACTCCTCCTGCCTAACGTACAATTTAATAAAAGGAAACACAGATTTTGAGGAGCTTGTCATACAGTTCGTAACATCCAGCTCGGTTTACCAACTTTTAGGTAAAAGAAAACATTCTGACTAGTAGCGGCTGGACAGTCATGTGCTGATGGTAGCAGCAGGTCTCTGGTCCCTCCATCCCTTCTGTGGCAGGAAGGAGGTATCGCATGAACAACCATCTCAAGAGGCATCTGATTTAAGTATTTTTAATTATTTCTGGTTGTAAAAGAATGGCTGATGGAGCTTTGCACTATGTTTTGAGTCACTTTGCAGCAGTTATATGGGCTATGGGTAGGTAGTAGATGATAGTGTTCTCCAAGGGACGAGTGTGTGAATTGAAATACTGTTTTCATTAAATACTGTTTTAAAATGTAGCTTAATTTCCATGGCATGAATGCAAGCTAGTCGTATTTACGCGCTACCTTGAGCTGAGATTCTCTTGTTTGGCTGGAATTACAGGTTACTTTTTCAAGTGGTTTAATTGACATGTTCAGAACCTACTAGTTCAGCATGTAAAGCTGTTATGCAGTTAGTCCTTTGTGTTCACTGTGCTGGACAGTGGAATCACTACCTGCAGAAGAAATGATGGCCAAGAGCCACCTTGCCTGAGATACCCACCAGGATCGGAGCTGGAGTTGCTGGGTGGCTACTGGCTGTTTCCATAAAGATGTTAGGACAACGTGACGCAGGCACAACTCCTATACGTTCAGTGTGTCACTAGAAAAAATAATTTAGAGATAATTGAATGTCTGCAGGAGGAACTTACTTCTGAGGCTTTCAGTCAGTTATTGAAATATTCATAATTTCCAGAACAGTTAGATAGCAAGATGCAAGTTTCTTTGTCTTTCCTTATCTCTCCTTATTTGTGAACGTAGTTGATGTTTAAGCTGAGAGGAATATTTAAAACATGAAGTATTTTTGCAGGCTTTGAAAACTCTATAATGATTTCAGGGGAAATCTGAGTATGGAGAGGTGATGGCATTGGGAGCTAGAATCTACTACAGAGATAAAGCTACTTTTCAGTGCTGGGGGAGGAATATCTTGGTTTTCTGAAGTCCAGAATCTGAAATTTGGAGCTTGTTGCAGCATCCAAGTTTCACATTTGGTTGTGGCAGCAACAGTCCTGAAACACCAAGCACAACAATCATGTTCAATACCTATAAAAGGCAAAAAAGTAGGAACCCTTGACATAGGGAACTGACAGTCTTCCTGGCATTCTTATTTCAAAGCAGGAGATGCTGGATGGCTGGACTACGGAGGAGAGAGGATTCATCTCTCCAGCCGCCCTGGATTTTGTTGAATGAACGCAAGCGTGTTTTTGCCATCAGGCCAAACGCCACCAGTGGCAGATCTCCAGTGCAAACAGCAGGATTTGGCATCCACACAGCTGGTGGCGAAGAGAGTAAGGGAGGTGACTGAAGTTTGGCGAGGGAGCTCTGAGATATTTTTCTTGCTTGTAAGATTAACCACAAAAGGAAGATGACAGGCCAGTTCATCTGAATTTTCCATAGATCTGACTCTAGTAGGACAAGTTCCCATTGTTAAGACTGTACACCCATAACTTTTTGGCACTCAAAAATGTTTTGGGTTTTTTTTTTCCTTTCTCCTCTTTTTGTAGCATTTCCTGGCTTTCTGGATGTTCTAGACCGACTGTGCATTAAGCATCTTCCTCTCCTTCCTACAGATATATCTCTTCCAGATCGAAATATTTGATTTATGAACAGATATTGCTGGAAAGAGAAGGAATATGTGTTCAAAAATGGGGTTAGGACTGTTTATACCGGAAACAATAGTGAATATTTGTGGTGTTCTGTCTTTCAGAACAGGGATTAGTAAATGTTATACTAAACTAATAAAGACAAAATGCAGGAATTGTTTTGTTTTACAAGGGTAATAGCATTGAAAATTTATCATGCTGATGGTGGTTTTGGGGAGGTTTATGAATACTAACAGCTGAAATGCAGAGAACAGCATCTTGCATGAAGATACATAGATATTGGTATTTCAACTCTTGAGGCTTGAAGTCTTTTTGATCTGCGTCTACTGTGCTGGACTTTAGTGTGTTTGAAATAAAATATTTATCTTTCTAATGAAGTATGGCAACATTATTCTAGGCTGGGATTCGGAGCGTGTAAACTCATTTTTCTTTTGCTTTAGTCATAATTCAGGGAAAAGCAGTTTGGAGGAAGCAGCTGTTGTGGTCTGGATGCTGTCTCATTGGGTTGTCCAGTAGCAAACCGAAATAGTACAAAAATATGGCAGTTAATTGATTTAAAGCCTTCAGTGAGGCTCTGTTTTTTCCTGTAGTTTCATCTGGCTTTCTTTTTCCTCATCTTCATGGCTGGTTTCGGAGAATATGCTGGATTATGCATTTTAGAGCCATGTTACCGTCAGTCACAAGACCATCCTCAGTTTCCTTCGTCAAAACTTCCCTTTTTGTTTTGATAATTAATTTTTCTTAATTCTTGCTATTATTTAGATTCCCAGAGGCTCCCCACAGATCTGACTCACTAACAATATGTGACTCTGAATACCTAAAAGTAGGTAACCAAACCTGAAAACAAACCCAAAACCACCCAAACTTGGTTAACCAAGTTAAAATATGGAACATTGCAAACATTTAATCTCTCTTCCTTCTTGTTTTCTTGTTTCCATGCTCCTGCACTACCCCATACACTTCCCTATTTCTATGCCTTGTAGAAAGCACTTTTTCTGGGTTTTTTTTTTCAGTGTTTCATCTGTTTTTCTTCGGATCTGTGTATAAATGTAAGGAGGTTTGGTTAGTTTCAAGAGGAAGGCAAGTATTACTTCGTGCTCTTTAGTAACGGGGTTAGCTCAGAGGTTGAATGAGGACACAGGGCTCTATTTCCAGCTCTGCCCTATCTCTGGCTGACCCAGATCCTGAGGCGGAACACAACCGCGTGTTTAGCTCCGTTGGAGATGACGGCCGGAGCTTGCTGCCCAGAAGGGCTCAGGGTTGCTTAGGTCCCAAAACCAGATGTGCCAGGTTTGAGTGCAATGTGTGTCGTGGTGTCGGTGGGGGTTTTTGTTCTCGTATACCAAAGAAGCGACTGATGTGGTGGGTGGTTTCAGTTTTGCTAAAGAATTAAAGGTCCTGGCTTCGAACCAGAGTACCCATGTGGGAGGATTTGTGATGATCTGTTAATATTTTCATGTACCCCTTTGTGGGGGGAGGTTTGAAATAGTACAAACCCCCTTTCTCTCAAGAATAATGTTGCAAAGGTTCTTAGGAGAGTACTTGTGGGTTTTTTGGGTTTTTTTCCCCCTTTAACTTTGTGGTGTTATTTGCATCCTTCTTGCACAGAACTAACAGCACTTGGGGCAGGGAGATGGAAGGTGGGTTTTCTATTGCAGCCATTCAAAACTAAGCTAATATTCCTCCCCCTAACACAGGTGTTGTGTTACTTTAGGATTTAGACGTTAGGATTGTGGTACGCGGTACAAAATGAGATGTGTGCTTGGGTTATCTCTGATACAGATGGAAAACCTGCAGCTGTTCCTGCTGGGGCTCTGGTCTTGGCATCTGGCTCCCCCCCTGCCTTTGAGGAGACTTTTCAGTCTGAAATTAATTGTTTGGAAGTTAAACCAAAAGCAGGACCTGTCTTCTGCACCCCATCCTTTCCACCCCCTGATCAGTCGAAGCAGGATTTCCGTAGTATCAAAACAAAAGCCCTGCTTAGCAACTGCTCCCGTGGTGAGATTGCTGCTCAGGTGGACCCTTCTCAAGACTGTTTGCTGGTTTCCATAACTACTTCCCAGCCCAAGGAAGAAGAAGGGGAGGAAGAAAGTTGAGCAAAGAGATGAGGCTTCGTCAGATTTGTACGGAAAAGTTGTCTCTGTCACGTAGCACAGAAAGCGTGCATGTATGTACCTATACAGATACATGCACGCAATACAGATGATGCATTTTTGTAGCAGAGATATTCGCTAGGAGTGTTTCCCATCTGAAGATGAGCTGTTTGGTTATTCAGATTTGATGCAAATACTTTCATTTGCTACCTGGTCCAGCCTTGGGTTCAGAGCTCTTCTACTGAGATCCCTGCCTGTGAGTGGATTTTCATATATGTTCTTTTTTTTTTTTTTTTTTTTTAAATTAAATTAGGATAGAAAATACATGATGGGGTTTTTTTCTTTTTCTTCTTCCTGTAGAGTAATTTAGAAAAAATGGGCTGCTCGGGGATTTATGGAGTATGCAGGCAATTTTTTTCTCTCTCTGAAGTTGCGTAAGTACCTATTCAGAGTGCGTGGGCGTTGCTTCACATATTGATCCCAGCCTCTCTCTTCGTAGTAGTAATTCTACTTGCTCCATCTTTGTGTCCGCAGGACAATGTTTTACAGCTGGGACTGACCTTGTAAACCTATCTCGGAGCTCCGTGAAACTCATGAGCCCATCTGTGCTTCGATTTTATACTTGCAGATATTTTGTATTTGCATATGTTTATGTTTACATAAATATACATTGCTTGAGAGCTCGTTAGTGATATCCAGCACGTAATTTGTGGCAGGCATCACCATTTCGTTGCAAATTGGCGTGCAGAGGTCCTTTGCAAGTACAAGATGTCTAGTTATTGAGCTCTTAGAGCATTAGTATTAGTGATGATAAAATGCCCGTAGAGGAGGTGACTGTAGCACTGACTCAGACCCTGCTGTTACAAACTGTTGGGTTTGTGCTGTGAAAATGCAGGATGAGAGCTCCCGGCTTTCATCTGGAGTATTTGGTCTCCATGTAACTTCTGATTTCTGGGAGTTCAGGGAATTTACTTGCGGGTTGGTTTCTAAAACGTTAAAAATTCAAGTTGTTACAGCAGTTGAATTTTTTTCCTGCTTATGTGTGTGCACACGTAATCTGCATGCACCTCAGCGTTTGTTTTCCAAGGCAGAAAATGTCACTATTTAATTTTAAGCAGTCTTCAAACTGTGCATCCCTGGACTTTGCTCATTTTGGTACTTATTTTTTGCTAATGGTTTTATCATCTCAACTTTTCTGGGGTGTTTGGGAAGGATGCTCAGTGTTGCAGCTGAAACACACACCCACTGCTTCTGAAGGGATATGAAAATCTCCTTGGCTGCCGGTGAGGAGCTCGCTGCGGTTTCTGAAATGGCTGGTTATTTTACTGATTTCTATAGTGACTGTTGCCTTGGCAGTAAAGGTCTTTGCTTAGTGAATAAAAACCACTATATAAACATGAGGAAGGCATTACTTGATTTGGGAAGACTTGGGTTTTCAGGTTTCAGAGTGCTTTTGGAGGAGACCGGAGATGAACAAACTGTGTTTGGAGGTCTTTTTTTTGCTGTTTTGGGTGGATGTGGTTCCATCTCATCGATGTTAATTGTGAGTTGTAATGCTTTCTGCTTACAAGTTGAGAGGTAGTAGGGAATGGCATGTTAACCTGTAAGCCAGCTCCAGGACGGCTGAGCGAGTTTACTGCTCCGTGGACCCTGCAGCCATCCCAGACAACATCTCAGGAGATGTCTGTCATTGACTCAGCGGTGAGCCCATGGACTTTGAAACTCAATCTGGAACAGTGACGTCCAACGCGAGTGCTTAGTTGTCCTCCAAGCAGACCTAGACGCCGAAAACTGCCGAGTTTTCTGCACCTTGGCCACCAAGTCAAGTGTGGAGGTGCAGCCAGCTGATGATTTTATTGCTGATTATCTTGTTCTTTAACCAAAGAGGTGGATGCCCCCACGTTCAGTCCTTTTGCCCAACCGCATCTCTGCAAAGCGGTGCAAAAGAGAATAGATCTTGATATGCAAGGTTATGTCGTGCACTCTCGGATACTTGTTTAACCCACTGGGGTGGCCGTGGTTATGGAATTGCAACCCTCATATGGGCAGATTGAAGCAGTGGGGGGAAAGTGGAAAAGGATCTGCAAGTTTTGAGTTAGCACTTTCACGTTTGCTGGGAAAAATATCGTGTGAACACAAGGAGGTGGGGATGGGAACGCTGACTGAGGTTATTGCATCGTGCTCAGCCTTGTGGTGTGTGTATTTTGAGATACCATTTTCACCCAGCATCATTATCATGGTGCAATGGGTATTATGATGATAATCGCATTGTTATTTATAATTCGTTATCAGATACAGGCTGGTGGAGCGGTTTAGTTGCCTGGCCCAGGCTAACAGCCCGTATCAGAGCTTGGGTGTACACCTGTCCCCATGCCTTGCTGGGACAGTGGGACTGAGCTAAGCCAGTGGATGTGGCCTGGCAGCAGCCGATGCCCATCTCCACCTTCTGTCTTCAGCTTTTGTGGACTGAAGAAGACCTTTTGTGGAAGCAAGGAGGCCAGTGCGAGCTTTTATTCTTCCATATTGTTTCTGCAAACCTCACCCGCTCAAGCTTTCACGAACACACAATAGAAACAAGGTATTTTTCATGTGACAAGTTCGAAGGTGTTAGTAAAGAAAGAAGCTTTTTTGCCTATTCGTGCCCCATTAGACACGCTGTGAAATGGAGGTTTGAATGGTCAGCATTCATTAGAAATTTTAGTTGTTTGTCCTCATTTTAACTCTCAACGAAAACAACTCCATGGCCTGTGTCCCTGGCAATTATCTTTCCACTAAGACTTCCTCCCACGAGTATCAGTTACTCTGCTTTTACAAAAGGTGCTGGATAGTGATTTACACGCTGGCACTGTGATGGAGCGGGCTGGGATTGTGCTTGGCTGGGCGCTACGCTTCTGCTCCCAGCAGCACCTTCTGTGAGGATTGAAGCTTTCTGCTCAGTAGCTTCGTGCTCCTTGACCCCCATCCCACTGTTGTCCATCCATTCACAGAGGACAAGGTGGGGGTGAAAGTGTGCAAGATGGGATTTCTTGTTTTGAAAACCAACAGAGACTTGTAGGAGATACATTTGATATTCTATAACGACATAAAAATTGGAGTTGAGAAATCTTTATTCTTCTGTGTGGTGCCTTTAATAGCATTACTGATGGTGAGTTCAGAGCACAAGCAAATTCTGAATTAATTGTAGTTCTTCGCAATATTGCTAAACCTTGCAGCTTTACTGCAAGATACATTTGCTGTTTCTTATAAGAATGCCAAGCCAGGTATCATGGGGTTACACCAGCATGTTATAACTCTTGTGCCAGTATCAGCGTAATATTTGCAGCTGGCAAGAGATTTTTTGTTCTTTTAGGCCCCTCACAGTGTTCGTCTTAAAACATACTAGCTTAGTCGCACCAGGAGGAGATGTATGTTCGTGGTAAGGAAGGAGACATGATTTGAAGGTTGGCTACAGGCTCTTTAACAGCCATGAATGCGGCTCTTTGCGCTGTGTCTTTGGCATCTTGACTCTACAAGCACACAGGAGGCTTGCAATGTGTTGTCAAGGGCTGGCCAGAAAGGCCAGTAAGTTGGGAGGATAATGGTTAAAGGTCTGCTTTCCTCCTTTCTGAGTGGTTTAGGAAACTGTGATTCAGTCACTCCAGGCATTTAAAATGGAAAAGGTTTAATATTGCCCCACCTTGTGGTGTATGGAGTGTTCCACCAGCCCCAAAGCCAGGCTGAATTTGCAAAGCTAAACTTGGAGAGGCAGCCCGTGTCGCTGTTAAATGGCAAGGGAAAATGAGGTCCTGCTGCAGACCGAGAGCCCAGGTGTTGTAACAGGATTCAAAAATAAATGACGTTATCAAGATAACTCTCAGAAACAGCAAGCCCATAGAGAAACCCATTCACATTAGTTGCAAATCTGATGCTGTGGAGTTTCTGCATCTCATGGATTTCACCCTGAGCTTTAACCCAAGGACAAGCGTGGAAGTGTGTGTGCATTTTCCTTCACATGGACACCGATTCCCCGAGTTGAGAATTACTGGTGAGAATTACTTGAGGTTGAAATATTGCAGACATCAAAAAGGCGATGGCATTTCCGTCTCCTTGGTCTGCAGCAAGTCCAGCTGCAGCCATCAGTAAGCAAGGTAGCTCAAGGCTGACATCGCCCTGAATGCATGGACTGAGGCCAAAGAGGAGCTGGAGGTAAAACATCTTCCAGTAAGTGCTGCTGACACCAACTCTCCCTGGCATGGAGCAAGGATGTGGGGTTTGTGCTTGAGCTTTGTGCCATTGCTCATGCCAGACCCAGGATTTCGGGTGCCCTGTGATAACACAACTACAGCAGAGAACAGCACGGTGGAGAGCTGAGCTCCTCTCCTTTGGTCAAAGTCTTGGAGGAGTTTCTAATGTGGGTTAACAGGCATAATTCAGTCCTTTTTTTTTTTTTTTCCCCCTCCATGTTCGGAGCTGTGTAACTAAATACCAATTTGCTAAACACAACTTGAATAATGAAGCGACCAGTGGCTAAAAGCCTTCCTCAGTACATACAATCCCACTGAAAAGAAAAAGAAAGAAAGAAAATAGAGCTGTATTGTCTCTTCTGCTGTTCTAAACAGCGCAGAAATTCACAAGGGGAAATACTCGTCTTCATCCCTTTTTTCTCTGTGGATTTAAATCCATGTCCATGCATGGCGTGCCCAGCAAGTGAGAGGTGGCATACGCAAAGTACTGCCAGTCCTGTGTCCAAAGCTTTTTCTTTTCTCAATTACCAGCCCTGCTTCATTCCAGATTAAAAAATGCACCTTGTGTTTTTTGCTCTGTTTAGAGGTAACAGGTCCAAAAATGTATTTATGTGGAGCACGGTTGTGTTTTGCATAGGAGCATAGCTGTGTATCTGTTTTGTACCACTTCTACTCCAGTTGTGCCAGTACTGCAGATTATTTTGGTTTTCCTCAGCAGCAGCTTTGCTCACTGCAATGAAACACAAAGGTTTGGGACATGAATAACACTAAATTTTTGCTCTGTAGATCCTTAAATCCATTAGTGTTATGATTTTGAAAGGAGTTTGGGTACCAATTATGGGCCAAAGCTGCACATTAATGGAAAATTTACCCCAATATAGAGCAGGAAGAAGTCCTTCCCATAGCTGCAAAGTGGTTGTTTCTAACAAAACTGTTAATGCTCTTGAGAAATCAGCAGCAAGCTCAGAAGGGACAGTGCTGTGTGTGCAAGGCTGACGCTTGAATCAGTCTTTTCTGTGCCAGAGTCTAGATATTCTTTTGCAGTATTTTGTCTTTAAACATGAATTGCAAACTATTGGTAAATGCTGTTCTAATGACAAATTTGTGGTTTCGGTTTGTTTCTTCCTCCCCAGGAAGAATGCCAACAGGAATATGAAGTGAACCATTTCCTATGCTTGCCACAGCGCCTGGATGCTCGTATCAGATGGTTAGAGATGGGGACTTGCCTCTTGACAAACTACTTCCTTGGACAAGATGAAGCCAAGGAGGAGCTTTCTGATGCGCTGGAGTCGCAGTGACTGCTGCCCGATTTAAAATTTATGTCAGACTGTGCCCCGACTGCCTGGCAAGATGAAAGAAGTGGTGTTGTGGTCGCCCGAGGAGGTGATGAATTGGCTAACTGAAAATGCCGTGCCGGAGTATTGTGAACCATTGAAGAGCTTCACCGGGCGGGATTTGATCAACCTCACGGAGGAGGATTTTAAGAAGACACCTCTCTCCCGGGTGTCTTCTGACAGCGGACAGCGGCTATTGCACATGATTGAAACTTTAAAAATGGCTCACCACATCGAGGCTCACAAAAATGGGCACGTCAATGGGCACATCCGCATCAGCATGAGCAATGCGCCACATGAGAACGGCTTTAGCATGAAGCTGAATGGGATGCCAAATGGGTATAAGAAGGAGATGATAAAGATCCCCATGCCAGAGCCAGAGTGCTCACAGTATCCTGTGGAATGGGGCAAGACTTTCCTGGCTTTTATTTATGCACTTTCTTGTTTCATCTTTACCACAGTGACTATCTCAGTTGTTCATGAACGAGTGCCTCCCAAGGAGGTCCAGCCTCCCCTACCAGATGCATTTTTCGATCACTTTGATCGGGTGCAATGGGCTTTTTCTATTTGTGAAATCAACGGCATGATCCTTGTAGGACTGTGGTTTGTTCAGTGGCTGCTCTTAAAATACAAGTAAGTAAAACCTTTTGAAAACTGAGTGCTAGAGTGTATTTCTGGTGGCTTGTGGAGGTCAGATACTGGTTTATTAAAAAAAAAAAAAAAAGCTTCTTCAATTGACCTGAACCCTCTTGATGTGTTGAAACAATGGGTTGGATGGAGTGATGTTCTGATGTTCTTTACTCAGTTGACTGTCCTGTCTGCTTAGAGGGAGCAGAGCTCACACTGGTGTGAACACATCTGTGAACCAGCTTGGGATCGATTTAGTGTCTCTGTAGTTTGCCTAATGTAAAGACCTACTCAAAGATTATGATACTCTTGGACAAAATGTGGCAAATGGAGGAATAAATTTAATTTGGGCCGCACCATATGAAATACATGATCCTTCAGTTCACAGGACTTTGTAATGACCTTAGAGTTACAGATTTCCCTTTTTAAAAGAAATAAAAACAAACCAATGGATCACTCACCCTTTAAGGGGAGAGAAACATTAAAACTTAAACATAAGCATGTGGTTCATCAGTTTCATAAGGTACAAGCAGCTTGAAAAAAGAGAATTGCTAAGCTGGGACAGGATAGCCTTGTGCAACACAGCTGTGGATTTCCTTAGGAATGTGACACATGTTTAAGTAATCCACAGGACTAAGATGATGGTTTATTCATCTTCTCCACTGCTTTATGCTACTTAGTGTGTTTTATCAGGTGAAATTTTAATACTGTTGTATGGTTTTACAGAGGTAGTGTTCCTTAGAGAAAAGTTTCTAGAATGGTTAATTTATTGTTATTATAGGCCCCTAAAAACAGTGGAATTGTTGCTTGATTTGTTTTGTTTTTTAAATGTGTACAGAAGTACAGGAGGAAGGATTTACCCCAGCTTGGCCTCTTGGTTTGTTGATGGCTTCAGGATCACTGTTCTGTTGGTAGCTGCAGTGCTACCAACTGCACTCCAGCTCCTCTCCCCACTGCTCCAGTTGTCGACGGTGAATGTGGGGGACCGTTAACTTTTTGGGGGTCTCTGAGCATCAGTCGTGTTCAAAACCAAGAGAATGTGACATGGAATAGCTCTCAAGAGTGGAGTGTCAGGTTAACAGGGCAGTGTGGGGGATCAAACACCCTGTGGTGGCACTGAGCAGAGTCTTTAGGTTAAGAACAGCAGAATCCATAAGGTCCTTGAAGATTTCAAAGCAGTGAGACATGGGTGGACTTGATGATAAAGTAATTTGGTATTTTTTATAGATGTGAAGATTCCCCCCTGCCCTGCCCCTGTCCAATGTCCTCCCCCTACCTCATCCCCATTTGCTTTGTGTTCGTTTTTACTTGCTTTAGACAGGCTCTTTTTGGTGTTAGGGGAAGATGTCACAGAGTCTCAGAGCTTTCCATGCCCCGTATCAGCCCTGGAATAGCTGGTCAGCACTTGTCAATGCGTGTACTGGTCACGTAATGCTTTGGAGACCAAAAGATGTCTTTTATGTCAATGAGTAGAGGTTTGAGGGGCCCAAGCTATCAGTAAGCAGTAGAAATAGAAGAATGGGAGAGGTGCTCATGGGAACAAGAACCCAGCAAGGTGGCATTATGTTGAGGACCTCATTCTCGTGGCTGTGGATGGGGAACAACTAAGTGCTATAAAAATAACTGAATTGCTTCTGTGGCTTGGGTTATCACATCCCTTTGAAACTTAGTTCAAAAATAAAGAGGGGGAATCAAGCTAGCTAGACCTTCCTCGCTTCTCTGACCTCTGGTGGTGTCAGGAATAACTGTTGCCACACTCCATTCGAGATCTGAAGATAAGGCATGAAGCCAGGTGATTGCTGGGCAGGATGAGACTTGGTTCCTCGCCTACTCACATGGTAGAGATACCGTTCACGGGTGTCTCCGAGTGCAAGCTCAGGGCCAGAGGTGAACCAGCAGCATTGTTACCCATGAGCTAAATTGCAGCCAGGGGCTGGGTTGAACATTTGACTAAAGGAGGCAGCTTCATGGTTTAAGTTTCTTGAAACTCTTTTCTTTGCAGAGCAGTGAAATTCCTATTGCTCATCATACCAGATCCATCATTTGCCTGATTTCATCCAAGCTGAGCCTGCTGTTGCCCTGAGCAATGAGGACGATAGAGATGTGTCATTCGTGATACTGATCACTCAGGTCTTCCTTGTTTAGTTCAGGGATTGCGTGATGGCATTGAGTAGGACTTACGTGTCTTCTTTTTGGACTGCACTGTTGGGGCCAACATGGAAGAGGGTGTTGGGTGTGTCTGTCCAGCTGCAGGGTTTCCCTTGGCCCCTGTTACAGTTTTTCTGCTTGAAAATTAATTTTACCTTCAGGTAGAGACTGGAGTTTCTGGCAAGGCACTAGATTTTATGTGAGGAAATCTGTGACACCTTTCTTTCAACATCCCTACAGAATCCTGACTGTGGCGATGGGTTGACTTCTCACCAAAAAGCAGGAGCAGGGTGGGTGTGCAGGTCTTGGCAGGGGACTCTGGGCTGCTCAAGCCTTTTTTTCCACAGACACCACAGGAAGCTCAAGAAGTGCAGGCAGGCTGCCAAGGGAGAAGTAACTTTTCTGGGAAGCATTCCCAGATGTTTTGTGAGAAGTACAATGCTGGGTTTTGGCCATGCGTGATGTCTGATTGAGTCTGCACATTCATGGCATTGAAAAGCAGCAGCGTGCTTGCTGCCCGCGTTAGATGAGGTCTGGACGGTTGGAATAAAAGTTGCCTTGGCCAGTAATAAGCTTGGAGGTTGTACTTGCTGGCTGGCTTGCAATCACACACGCACACACTGATAAATCCTTTTGAGAAGGGAAAATATGAGGCTTTTTACATTTTTTTTTAGTATTACAGTACAGAGCACTTTGACGCAGACTTTCCTAAGCTAAAATCTGTTAAATCCAGCTAAACCAAGCAGGTTCATGGGTGATTTTAGTTAAAAAAAAAAAAAGTTAAGTGCTCGATAAAACACTGCTGCTCTTGAAATGGGGTGCTACTCAGTCTTTAATCCCCAACCCCCCCGACTGTCTTTATACTATGTTCTAAAGAAGAGCAAGTTCATGTCTAGTTGTGAAAGCCAGGCACAAGTGTGAGATCTTTATTGGATGACCCTTCTGAGAGAAAAATTCTGCATGTGAAATGCAAAGAAAAAGCACTGCCCCAGTAGCATGGTGCCTTCCGCTCTTGAATTTCAGTCTATGGAGCTACGTTGATAAAGTGTAATTTTTAACTCTCAGCTTTGTCCATGTTTACACTAGGAGGGGGAAGAAAAAAAACCCACTAAGTTCTGTGCTTCAATGGCAGTGAGCATTTGCGTGCAAAATGCATTTACACTGTAATAGTTGAAGCTTTTCTGATAAATTAAGACACTCAAGTTGTTATTGATCTGGCACTGCAAAGTCCTACTCCTCTGAGAGTGGAGCACTACAGTTTCATACTTAAAAGCTATTAAAAATAAAAAAGATGGCAAATTTTGAGCTTCAGAAGAGCTCGGCTTGATAGAAATACTATTTTTTTAAAAGCGAGTGCTCCGAAATAGCGACAAATGAATGCCACAACTTGCAGCTTGTGCTGTAACCCTTGTATTCCCTGAATGATTGTAAGTGTAAGTAACGACAATTTAAATTCAGACGAAAACAGCAGGGTCTGTAACCAGCAGGATGCAAAGGGTTGGTGTAGTTAAGGTCACAAACTGCTGTACCTGGATTTGCCCTGGATTTTTGTAACGCTGGCATTCCATGTGAGCTCAGACAGAGGTTGCTCCCATCCTGATGGATTTGCTGGAAGGGGTTGAATCCTCATAGCTCTTTTCTTGTGCTATTATGAGCCAGTACATAGCGGTGAAACTCAACAGGCTGATTTTGGGGCTGACTGTATCTCCTGAGTCAAAGCTGCAGCGCTTCACCCTGTGTGTGCTCATTTTGCAGAACTATATCGCCGTACCCCAAAATTCCGTCTGCCCTCTCTGCAAACGTCAGTGTCTCGCTGGCAGCCCTCCATGAATAAATTTATTTGCAGCTATGGCTGCTTGCCTTGAGAGTGGCTTCCCGTGAAAACACCCTGACCTGTAGCCAGCCCAGCTCTATATTTGTAGTTTGGAGGTTTCGTTGCCGTTGTGAATGGCTTCCTCTTGTATGCTGCTCAGGAAAGATGTGTTCTCACTCCTTTGGGTCAAACACACTGTTTCTTCTCAAGCAGCCCTTTGTAATTACTAATTGTGTGTGTCAGCCGAAATAAACTTATTCCTTTCCATCTCACAATGAAAATATTGTAACTTTATCCCCTGCCTTAAATAGAAAATTAGTGACCGCTCAAAGCTAAGGGAGGGGTGTGGGGCATGAAATCCCTTTTAATGCTTTAAACACTAAATCTGCCCAAGCTTTTGTATTCTAATCCTTACATTTCCTCTAATCACCTTCCTGCATAGTGGTAGTTTGAGTTGTTCTTGTGTTTCTGACCTGTAAAGCATGGGAATATTTGTAAAGTAATGCAGTATTCTCAGGTGTAAGCTGATACTGTCACAAGTTTCAAAAGCATCAAGAAGAGAACAGTTGGTGGTTTATTTTATTCATCTTTGCATATTTGGTTTGCATAGAATGACCTCCTTAATTTTTTCCTTTTTTTTTTTTTTGTTTTGTTCTGTTTTCCCTAGGTCTATAATTAGCAGAAGATTTTTCTGTATAGTTGGCACACTATACCTGTATCGGTGTATTACAATGTACGTGACTACACTCCCAGTACCTGGCATGCATTTCAAGTGTTCTCCAAAGGTAAACTTCTCCTGGCTGCCCTGCCATTTTTTAATTTCTGTTTTCCCCTTATCCTGCTCTAGCCAAAACTGTGAGCAACACTTTCTCAATAATTGTTACGAATTTGAAAATACTGGTCTGTCATGATGAGGATGTGCTTCTGCTGATCATCAGCTTCCCTTTCGGTGAAGGTGTTGGCGGTTGCAGGCATTCCTACCCTTTTGGAAGCGCTAATTTACACAATTTCTGTATCGTTTTCAACTAATTTTCACCATCAGCGTTTTTCTATCTCCACCAAAGCAGGTGAAGGTGTGCAACCTGCACGGGTGCCACGTATGACTCATTTATTTCTAAACACTTCAGTGTGTCAAATCCAAATGTGATTTGTAGTTGAAAATGGCCCAGAGAGACTTTTCTAAGGCTGGTGAAACTCCATCTCCGTTTCATCAGTTTCTCCCTGTGTATATTTTTGCAATTGTGTTAGCACAAGGACTTGTCACCTCCTCCCCAATCTAGTGCTGACTCCTGTTTGTTAGCCGAGGAATAAAACAGGTTTGTGAACACGCTGGAGGGAAGGGATGCCATCCAAAGGGACCTGAACAGGCTTGAGAGGTGACCCCATGCCAACCTCATGAAGTTCAGCAAGGCCAAGTGCAAGGTCCTGCACATGGGTTGAGACAATCCCAAGCACAAATACACGCTGGGAGTGGAACGAATAGAGAGGAGCTCTGAGGAGAAGGACTTGGGGGTGTTGGTTGATGAGAAGCTGAACATGAGCCGGCAGTGTGTGCTTGCAGCCCAGAAAGCCAACCGTGTCCTGGGCTGCATCACCAGCAGCGTGACCAGCAGGTCAAGGGAGGGGATTCTCCCCCTCTGCTCCTCTCTGGTGAGACCGCCCCCCCTTGCAGTGCTGCATCCAGCTCTGGGGTCCTCAGCACAGGACAGACACGGAGCTGTTGGAGTGGGTCCAGAGGAGGCCACGGAGATGGGGCTGAGAGAGTTGGGGCTGTTCAGCCTGGAGAAGAGAAGGCTCTGATGAGACCTTTGAGCACCTTCCAGTGCTGAAAGGGGGCCACAGGAGAGATGGGGAGGCACTCTTCATCAGGGAGTGTAGAGATAGGATGAGGAGTAATGGTTTTAAGCTGAAAGAGGGCAGATTTTAGATGAGATACTGGGAAGAAATGTTTTCCTGTGCATGTGGTGAGGCAGTGGCCCAGGTTGCCCAGAGAAGCTGTGGATGCCCCATCCCTGGAGGGGTTCAAGACCAGACTGGATGAGGCTTTGAGCAACCTGGGCTAGTGGGAGGTGTCCCTGTCCGTGGCAGGGGGGTGGAACTCGATGATCTTTAAGGTCCCTTCCAACCCAAACCCTTCTGTGATTCTAGGATGAGACACAAGTGCTCTTTCTCCACACTGCTTCATCTCCATGCCCCTCCTGGGGCTGGTTGTGCTATAGCTTGATTTAAGCAGGGGAGAAGGAGGAAAAACAGTAATTTCTGTGAAATATCTACTGCACACACCCTTCAACAGCTTTGTGCACACAGCCCTAAGTTAGATGACAGGTAGTAAAATCACTGATTTACAGGTAGTAAAATCCTGATTCAATTCGGCACGCGTGCTGTTGCTGTTTCGGTGAGGATTACGCGTATGTACAAACAAAGCTGAAACGCTTCGGTTCCTTGAGGAAGCAAAGCCAACAAATGTACTCCACCGATTGTTTGACCAGGCAGAGCGTTTGCCAAGCCACATGTGGCTCTTTGAGGGACTTGTGTAAAGAGAAGCCAGTGGGAAAGGAGTCAACGTTGTATTTGATCAGTCATTATAAAATTAAAAAAGAAAGAACTTGGGTATTTATGGGCTGAAGTGAGTAAATTTGCCATTTTTGGAAATGTACAGCGTTGGCAAGTTTGTCTCATTACTCAGGTAAAGACAAGCCTATGTTGTGCTTTTCTGTTGCCCTGATAAGACTAAAGATTATCTGGGCTTTCTTTAAAGCTATAAATATACTAGTGGGAGAAAAATAACCTCTTGTCACCTTATTGGGTTATATATGATTGTGAAGATTGGGCTTTGGGGAGCATTTTAATGTTTTGTAAGGAACCGTTGGCAGGAAATGTTTAATTGCTGCAAAGACCCTGTTTAAATCTGTCAGAAAGTAATAATTTCCACTTTTTAAAGCAAGACGGAGCTTTCAAATAAAATAAAAACATGCCTATAATAGCCAGCCAGGGAGCTCTGTGTTTCCTTCTGGCTGTTAAATTATTATGATGGATTCGAAAACTTCATAAAACAAGGTAAGGAGGCAGCACAGGTGGAGTCGTGTGCATTGATCCGTCAGCCCTGCTCCTTTGAGCTCAGATGGTTCCTGCTACCTGTTGGGTCCCGGAGGTGCTCAGTCCGTCCCGGTTGTGCTTGTCCCACAGCATACATTTTCTTTGTGGATTTGTTTAACGTTTGAGCTTGTTTTAGAGCTGAGAGCAGCAAGAACAAAGTCTTGGGACAGTGCCCGTCACCTGTGAGGAGGGAGAGAGGTGTCCTCACCAGAAGGACTTCATAGAATCATAGAATCACGGAATGGTTTGGGTTGGAAAGGACCTTAAAAATCATCGAGTTGCAAGCCCCCTGCCACAGGCAGGGACACCTCCCACTACACCAGGTTGCTCAAAGTCTCCTTAAAGACTTGGTTTGCTTTGATTTGGCTTTCTTAAGGCAAATGGGATTTTTTTTCAGAAATACCCTCTGAGCCAGCGTCATGGGTTGGAGATGGGTCAGAGCAAACCCATCCGGTGTGGAGGAACGTCCCCGCTGCTCACAGGGATCGTGCGAGCTAAAGCCGGCGCAGAGGTTTGGCACTGTGCTCCGATAGACACCGTAAATGTTTCTTTTGGAATGCAAAGTGGAAAGAAATGGTCTTGAAGACTTCTAAGGCAGTGAGAGGCCTTAGAGTTTGGAGTGAGATATTCTAGTCTGTGCATTGAATCTGGTTTCTGCAGCTGGACAGACAGCTTGGACATTTTGTCCTGGTTTCTGATGGATTATCATCTGTAGGGCCTGTGCTGTTACAAAGCAGATGAATTAAATTAAGCTTCATTTGTTTTAGAGTGCATTGCCTCTTGAACAGAAGGAAAGGCAGATGTTTGGAGAACATGATACAATTCTGGCTATAGCTGGAAGGATTTTTTAAATTCCTTTTTATTGGTGTTGTGGTTTATAAAACCACAGGGACAGTTCTTTTCTAAACACCTGGTGGGCTGAGGCAGGGACAGGGAGGGTTTCACTTACCACTTAGGGTCACAGGCAAGAAACTGACACGATTCGTGAAGAACAAGAAAACAACTGAATTTATTAACTATTTACAACAAGAAGCAAGATACTGAAAGAGAGAAACCACATCTTACAAAAAGGCACTTCTCTCCCACCCCTCCCTTCATCCCAAAGCCCAAAGGCTTTGTTCTGTACCTTCTCCCCCAACCGGCGGCACAAGGAGGGGGAGTAGGGGGTGCAGTCAGTCTGCCGCTCCTTCCTCCTCACAGTCTTTTTCAGCTGCCATGTGGAGTCCCTTTCTCACGTTGAGAGTCCTTCTCCAGAACTTCTCCAACGTGAGTCCTTTTCCAACGGGGCTACGGTCCCCCGACGACTCCCCCGACTCCAGCGTGGGGCTTCTGGTTCTAGCGTGGGATCCTCCATGGCTGCTTCTTTTTCTTCACCACGTGTCAAGAGAAAATGACAGAGAAGCTCTCTCTCTCACTGACCAGAGTGTCGTGTGCTTCTTTCATCCTTCAGATTCTGCTTCTTTTTTCTCTGTCGTCGAAGGTCTTCTTCGGCTCCCGGGAAAGAAAAGGACTCCCAGGCGAGACATGGCAGAGGCTTGGGCTACGGCAGGTC
>NW_010142030.1:0-1313 GCF_000699245.1 Pterocles gutturalis
CTCTGTCGCCCCCCCAAATGATGCCAGTGTTGTGCTTGCACAAAGATTTAATTGGGGGTCTGGGGTCCCCTTGCTGGCTCTGCTGCCATCAGCCCCCGGGGCAGCTCATTTGCATGTTATTTGCATGCCATTGACAATTTCCCATTTTGGGGACCGTGGGGGCCTGCCCCACCGCCCATCCCCGCAGCTCTTCCCACTGCATCCCCCACATGGGGGCAACCCTGGGGGGTGGCACCAGGGTTGGGATCCCCCCCAGGCTCCCCCCAGCTCAGTCGATGGTGCGGAAGGTGAGCAGGGGCGACTTCTCAGGCATGAGGATGAAGCGGAAGACGGTGCGTATGTCCTCAGTGGAGACCGCCTCCACCGTGAAGTTGCGCAAGATCTGGGGGAGCCAAGAGATCGTTGGGTCAAGCCAAGATCTTGGGACAAGCCACGACGTAATTGGGTCAAGCCAAATGTTAGGTGAAGCCAAGATGTTGGGTCAAGCCAAGACATCGTTGGGTCAAGCCAAGACACTGTTAGGTCAAGCCAAGACATTGGTTTAAGTCAAGACATTGGGTTGAGCCAAGATGTCGTTGGGTCAAGCCAAGGTGTCGTTGGGTCAAGCCAAAACATTGGGACAAGCCAAGAGGTCGCTGGGTCAAGCCGACACGTTGGATCAAACCAAGACATCGCTGGGTCATGCCAAGATGTCATTGGGTCAAGCCAAGATGTCATTGGGACAACCCAAGACGTTGTTGAGTCAACCCAAGAGACTGTTGGGTGAAGCCAAGATGTTGCTGGGTCAAGCCAAGATGTTGTTGGATCAAGCCAAGACATTGGGTCAAGCCAACATGCTGGGTCAAGCCAAGACATCATTGGGTCAAGCCAAGAGATCATTGATTTGAGCCAAGATGTCACTGAGTCAAGCCAAGATGTCATTGGGTCAAGCCAAGAGATTGGGTTAAGACAAAATATAACTGGGTCTAGCCAAGATGTTGGGACAAGCCAAGACACCGCTGAGTCAAGCCTAGATGTCACTGGGTCAACGCAAGTTGTTGAATCAACCAAGACATTGGATCAAGCCAAGAGATCATTGGGTCAAGCCCACCCACCCACAGGGATTCCTGGCCCCCTGGCCATGGGGTGGGGGTCATATTGGGGGGGTCCCCACTCACATGGACAAGGAAGAGCATCATCTCGGCCTCAGCCAGGCGCCGCCCAATGCACTGGCGCGCTCCGAAGCCGAAGGCCAGCGCCCGGAAGCTGGTGTCGTCTTTGCCGAGCCAGCGCCAGGGGTCGTAGCGCTCGGGGTGGGGGAACACCTCGGGGCT
>NW_010142031.1:0-581 GCF_000699245.1 Pterocles gutturalis
GGTGTCACAGGCCCAGGGGACATGATGGGGACACAAAGGGTGACACAGGCCCAGGCAACATCCTGGGATGTCACAGCCCCAAGGGACATGCTGGGGACATGGGCTGGGGACACATCCCAGGGTGTCACAGCCCCAAAGGGAGGTGTTGGGGACATGGGCTGGGGACGTGTCACAGGCCCAGGGGACACATCCCAGGATGTCACAGCCCCAAGGGACAAGCTGACTAGGGTGTCACAGGCCCAAGGGGACGTGCTGGGAACACAAAAGTTGTCACAAGCCCAGGGGACATCCTGGGATGTCACAACGACAGGGGACACATCCTGGGGTGTCACAGCCTCTGGGGACATGTCCTGGGGTGTCACAGCCCCAAGGGACACACTCCAGGGTGTCACAGCCCCAGGGGACACACTGGGGACCGAAAGGGTGTCACAGCCCCAGGGGACACATTCCAGGGTGTCACAGCCCCTGGGGACACACCCTGGGGTGCCACTACCCCTAGGGACACAACGATGTCCCCAGAAGGTGTCACACCCCAGAGAACATCCCAAGGGCGTCACAGCCCTTAGGTGACACATTCCAGG
>NW_010142032.1:0-307 GCF_000699245.1 Pterocles gutturalis
AGTTCATGGGATTTGAGGGTCCATGGGGTTTGGGGTCCATGGGGTTTGAGTCCATAGGGTTTAGGGGTCCATGGGGTTTGGTGTCTGTAGGGTTTGGGGGTCCATAAGATTTAGGGGTGTGGGATTTGGAGGTCCCTGAGGTTTTGGGGTCCATGGGGTTTGAATCCACAGGGTTTAGGGGTCTATAGGATTTGGGGGTCCTTAAGGTTCAGAGTTGATGGGATTGGGGGGTCCATAGGGTTTGGGGTCCTTAAGGTTCGGCATTAATGGGATTTGGGGTCTGTAGTTTTTGGGGGTCTATGAGGTT
>NW_010142033.1:0-4514 GCF_000699245.1 Pterocles gutturalis
CAGTCCGAGCATCCCAGACCAAGAGCTAAGAGGGGTGGGGAGGGCGGGGGGGTGGAGAGAAGGCCTTGGGAGAGAGACCACCTGGAGCGAGATGACTCAGGACAAAAGAGATCTGGAACCAAAAAAGGGACGATCGATCTTCCGGAGGATCCTCACCTATATACTGGGCATGACGTGTATGTTATGGAATAGATTATTGGCCACTCTGGGTCTCAGTCCTGAACCTAAGATCAAATCCTGAGCTAGTAACTGGGGCTGTGCTCCCTCCCATCTTCTCTGGTCTGCAGACAGCTAGAGAAGCTGAAAGACTTTGGCAGCCACATAAACATTACTTTTTATCAGCTTTCTTCTGAGCAAGGACACTTGCTTTGAAGTGAGAAATAATTAATAGCTAGTTATGAAGGATTGTACAAACATTAAGCAATAAAGAAAAGATGTGTCAATCCTTGTGTCTCCATCGATTAAAAAGTGTAAAAGTAGGATTCAGATTCAGACTCAAAATGAATGTGTCAGTAACAGAACGAGATGTCTAGGCTCCCTTTAAATCCAAGTGAGGTCTTGTAAATGCAGTCACTGAGGTCTGGACAGCTGTTTAGTGCATCCTAAAATGAATACTTAATTTAGACTGCTGGGTCACTCTTTAAGCTTCAATTACTGTATTTGCTAGAGTGTAACTCAGTTGCCCATTCATAGATGTCTAATGCTAATTGAGGATCTGTACGGCATTGGAGACATCTGCATGAGGTTTGCAGGTATGAGACCAAACCTGTAAGAAACCTGATCCTTCTTGGGGCAGCTTCTGGAGACGACAGAGGAAACGCCAGAACACCCCAGGCAGCACCCAGTACTTCATTCTGCACAACCTAACCAAACCCTAACTCTCTCTTCACTCAGAGGGGAACTTAAACAGCTAAGCAATCAAACGCGTCTCTGAAATACACCTAGACATTTTTCCCTTGGTTAAATGTGGGAAAGGCTTACACTGCTTGTATTAGGTATTTCCTCAGCCAAATAGCTCTCAAATGGGGAATTCAAGTGTTGAAACCACTGTTACTGCTCTTTCATTACTTACATCCTGAAGTCAGCTCAAACTGTTACTGCAAGGATACACTTTCTAATGCATTGCTTTTATGGCTCTAAACTGTTATGCAGTCAGTTGCTTCTGTAACATTTCCTGATTGTCATCCATATGAAACTAACCAGTATGGCCTGGTCTTAGAATATCCATACTCATCATAGCCACGTCAGCACAACATACACTGTTGTGCCACTGGCCCTTCCAGAATTAAAAATAGAAGCCTGAACCTGTTCCCTTGTCAGGGTGACCTATAAAGAGCATCAAGGAGACAGGGATGAAAGGTAAAATGTAGAATTTGCTGAAAAAAAAAAAATTCTAAGAACTGTAACCAGGGTATTTAAATTACTATTCTTTCTTCATCTGTGCTTATTCAGATTCCACATTAGCGACCAAATTTATCTAACAAAATGTATATGCTTAGTTTGGTTGCCCACTCCTAAGAGTCTAGTAATGTTGCAATATTGTAAGATATCCCACCTGACTTCTAGATGCCACTTTGCAAGGTCTTGTGTGTCTTTTACGTCCTCCATCCTATATATTATCCCTACCTAGACCTCTCAGATTCTTTATTACATCTTAGATTAAACCTATGTGGGAAAATTGAGCAAATCTTATACATTTACATCCAAGTCCAAGAAGGTTAAGCTTTTTTCTAGTCAGAAAGAGAGACCCATTTGTGTTACAGTTTATGTCATCATAGAGTAAATTTCTTAAGTTTATCAGATCAGTTGTGTACTAAATCTGCTTGTCTTCTCTTTAATAACAATAAAGGAAACCTGAGATAAGTAGCTCAGATACAGATGTCAACACTGCAAACATTTAAACGAAGATTCAGTAATCCAAATCTAGAACTGGAAATATCTATGTGGAATGTGGGAACAATGGAGCCTGACTATCCTTATTGTGACTTTTATCAAATTCTGTGCCAAGGTGAATGGCACAGTTTTTTAAGAAAACAGAGGACATTACTGTGTTCAGCTCTCTTGAAACTTGAAGTATGGGAGCTTTTCTAAAACATTCATAGGTCATATGCATGAAAATGATGGATGCTTCCTCAGGTAATAGAATACCTGCAATTTGATCTTAAACAGATGAACACAGCATTTAAATGATTTGCTTTGTCTAGCAGAAAAAGCTTGACATTGAAAAGATTAAGAAATGGCAGTAACAAAATGTTTGAAAATCTCTGTCCTATCACACACACAAACAAATATTGAAATGTTCATGCTGCGTGTTTTTTTCCTTGAACAGAAAGGAGTGCGACCTTGGGAAAACAATAAACTTCAACCAACCAAGCAACACAAAGCAAGATGAATGCATGAATAGTTTGATTCAGGTGAAAACTTACAGCTTGCAAATAAGGTTCAGTTGACATCTCATAAATACTCTATCTCTTGAATTATTGTGTAAAAACAATAAAGCTGAGAAATTTTAGAATCACTTTTCTCCTCTACATAAGATAATATAAATAAAAACAGTCATGTTGAAAAAAAAAAAGGGCAAATAGCAGAGAGGAAATATAAATCAGAAACAGTTGTAAATGTTAGAGGCCCTATTATGTAAATAAATATGAAGTGTTTAAGACATACAGGAAATCTATTGAATGTCTGGATGATATAAGGGGAAAAATAAGCATGAATGAATCTGACAAGAAATCATTGTGAGAAAATGAAGTTTGATGGTACTAAATGAAGGAGTTTCAAAGAAAGAATATAATCAGAGGAATTACAATGACCTAAGTTATTAAATTAACAAATGAGCTAGTAAGTTTAATTTTCCTTTGCACATAGCTTCCCCAGAGCTGATAGAGACAAGCAGCTGCAATATCATGACTCTCTTCCCTTATCTCTCAGTGAATACGGAGGGCTAATGTTGTAGTTATTGCTGCTATCAAAGGAATTATCAGGTGTAAAAAATTAATACGACTACACCCTCTCTGGAAGGATTCTGAAGAACAAGTTGTTCCATCTCTTTGTGAGAAAAGGCATTTTCATATCATTCCCCGTGTTTAGATGTCATTTAGCACCATAACAAGTTAATGTCTTATACCAGGATGGTATTTATACTACTAAGATCCTTAAAGGCCCTTAAGCTTCTTCTGGTGAATTTAATGCATTTTAGAAGGTAAAAACATTAATTTTTGTATATGCTGGACAATACAGGATGATGAGGTTTGGAAAATTAGTGTCTTCTTGTTGGTAACGCATGTTGCTGCACAGAGGATCTTGACACAGTTTCACAGGGACAGAGATTTATTAGTGTGGTGCATAGCTGGTGGCATACATATGATTCTAGTGATTAAATTACTAAAGTTACTCTTGGGAAAAATAAAAACAAAGAAAGAAAGAGAGACAGGGAGACAAAGAGAGAGAGGAGGGAGGGAGGAAGAAAAAAAGGGAAAGGGGAGGGGAAGGGGAAGGGGAAGGGGAAGAAAAAACTCTTTCCAGTGACCAGCCAGGAAGCACAGAGATGGGTCCCAGATAAGCATCCTCCCCTGAGGCTCTCTCCAGTGCAGCAGTGATGAAGAAAAAGGTTATGAGGTTGCTTCTTTTTTTTTTTTTTTTTTGCCATGAATCTCCCTTAATATTGTACAGTTTTTATTGAAGCATGTTCAAATTCTGTTGGCTGGTCTTAGGTGTGATGGTATTAGTTCTGACAGGAGTACACCAATCAGGTGCAAGTGTTGCATATTCATTGGTCTTTAAGTGTCTATGTGTATACCATATTGGATAATATTTAACAAATATTTAAATGACTACTACCTTCTTTGTTGTATATTGCATTTGGTTTCCTTTGACATAAAATAAAATCTACAAAATAAAAGGTAAAAAGGGGGAGAAGGGGGAGAGAGAGTTCTCACACCAGTGACAGATGTTTCCCATGAGAAACTGTTATGACAACACTACCAGGATTTGCAGGTGTGAGATTATGAGAGCAGCCATATGAGAATAACAAAGAAAACTGCTGCAATGGCTTCAGGGCAAGGTTATAGAGCTGCAGACAGTAGGCCCTTAACGTTACTAAGTCTAAAGTACTGAGATACATAAAGCACAGTGCAACACTTTTTGTGAAATACTGTGTAAGACAGTTAAGTCATGGGAATCTGAAATTTTTTACTCCTTCTGGTTGGTATAACTTTCTATACGGTGTATTTGAGGTCTATCTCATCAAACATTCTGGAAGTCATAGCTTACAAAGACTTTACTGCTCAAGTAAAATGCATCAAGAAGTGATTTCAGACATAGCTATCACCAAGGGATAGCTTTCTAACAAAACTGCAAAAACATTTTGTACCTCTAACTACTTCTCTGTCTGGGTGACTTAAATGGGAAAGAACTGACATCTGCCTTACAAATGATAAGCCTTTTAAATGGTATGCTTATGTGAAAAGGACCTCACGTCTTGATGGAAGTCATTGCTAGACCACTCGCCATCA
>NW_010142034.1:0-26563 GCF_000699245.1 Pterocles gutturalis
GTCTAGATTACTTAACCGGTCCTTAACCCTGTCTTCATTTACCAAGGCAAACTCCTTTATCCTGACTTCCTCTGGGGCTTCAGGGGTACGGGACTCTTCAGGACAGCCTCCAGCAGTATGGACAGAGACAAAGAAGGCATTCAGTAACTCTGCCTTCTCTACATCTTCTGTCACCAGAGCACCTACCTCATTGTTCAGTGGGCCTACATTGCCTCTGGTATTAGCCTTACCTGCAATGTATTTGAAGAAGCCCTTTCTATTGTCCTTGACCCCTCTAGCAAGGTTTAATTCTAAGGAGGCTTTAGCTTTCCTAGTTGCCTCCCTACTTCTAATGTAATTGAGATTTTAATTCTGTATCTGTGAGTTCTTGGCCAACATCATAGACTATCAAGGAAATTGATTCACTTTTTGAAAGGAAGAATTCATGGTATTGAATATTTCCGTGTAAGAAATAAATTTTGAAAAATTGTAAGCATGTGAAACCCATCACCAATAGAAACTGGACAAGCATGGGCTAGGAGATGATCACCAGGACAAAAGCAAACATCCCCTAGGTAATTCAAACACAGCTTGGTTGTAATACCCCAGGAGATTTCAGTCCCTATCTAGCAACTAACAGAGCAAAGTAAGAAATTATTAACTTGGAATCCTTTTCACAGATCTACAGTAACCTCTAGTAGCACAGCTACTGGAAAAGGAGTTTTCACCTTCCAGAATGTGAAATTTGAGATAATAGCCTAATACATTTCAATCAATATACAGAAATATGATATTGAATAGATTCTGAATCCTAAAACAAAACCACCCAAACCAAAATTCAATGACATTGTTTATATGCAACAGGAACAAATGTATGTTATTACTTTAAAAGCTTCAGTTTGAATGAATACCAGGTGCTTTCAATGCTTGTGAAAGCTTGTCTTTCACTGTAAAAATTGCCACAAAAGTTAGCATTCCAAAAGAAAAGTGATGGAGAACATTTTATTGATTTCAGTACAACTGAACAATGCAGCAAGCACTATACAGCTGTGCACATGAGAAAATATTACAGTTTACTCAAGTTTTAGCTTTATCTAGCATGGTGGTTGAATTAAAGAAAAATAATTTCAGTTCTTAAACTCTCCAAGATAGTAATCATTAGAAAAATGAAACCTCATCAGTTAAGGGAATAAATTCAGATTTTTGCAACTGAAAAGAAATTCTAAAGAACTACCGTGTAAGGAGATTTTTCTCTTCCACTAATAACCAAAGTTTTCCTGTGGTCATCTCTATTTTATGTAAGTCACATTTGTCTGCCATGATTAATTAATTTTTCTATTAAGGGAGTGAAATGTTTAAAAATTAATATGATGCATTTAGTACATCACAGAACATGTCTTGTCAGAGAATTTTAAAATCTGAGCAGGATACTCCTTCATCTTGGAATCCAGAAAGATTTGGGAAAAAATCCCTCTCTAAAGTAGATGAGTGAGATGACAAAATTAAGTGCCTTCTCTGCTCACTGTGGGATGTGTTACTCGCCCATCTACCCATTCCTTCCTACCAATCAAGGACAACCATTAAAACCCCCAAGCAGTAGACATGCTGCCACCACAGTCCTTGAAAATAAGGTGTGTGAGTTTACATAAAATCACTAGGAGACAACGAGAACCAAGACCCACATGTTTGACCTTAAACCACACTGCCTTCAAAATAACTGTGCTTTGGGTACTTTATATCCATCTGGAGTGATTTTCCAGGGGACAAAACACAAGTGCTGCCCTCCACAGTATTGCTACTAACACAAAATGAATAGCAAAATAAATGAATATTCTAGCTCTCTGATAGAGCAAAGAAATTGAATATACATTGAGTAAACTCAGTCATTGACAAAACGGCTTGAATATCTTACACCTAGTTACAAATAGTTCTGTTCTGATAATGGCTACAGAGACCACTGGATGCTGGACTGTCATTAACCAGTGCGGCAGCAACCATAGATGCTAGTGTAAAGATGCTAAGGACACTGTAAGAACAGATGCATTTCTCCTGGTTAATATGAAAGCATGCTATAGAGTTAAAACACTGTATAAACAAGAAGCCCATAAATTAAACCTGACCATCATATCTACATAATCTAGGACAACTCTCATGGGAAGAAAATATTGCATCAGAAAGTAAAAGTCTGTTGATCATTCACTACAAATATAAAATCATAAACATGCACAAAAGAAAAATGGTAAATGAAGCCTTGCTGTGGTAGAACATAAAACTCCTGAAACATGCAACAGAACCATTAATGTATATATCCTATTCTTACACATATAGATATTATTTAACATCAGTACTGCAGAAGAGTCCAGGACTGAACTTGTGTTAGTTGCTGCCCAACGTACATGAGCTTCTCCCACCTTTCCAGAGTTTAATGAGCAAATACTCTACCAGATCTGCAGAGAAAAAAAAAAAATAAAGATCTCTCCATCATCCTGGACCTCAGTTCTTTCCTAAACGTAGTTTGTATAGCAAGTTATTTTTGAATCAAATATCCATTCTACAGTTATGAACACACTAACTATATCAAACTATAATAACCCTTGCCATACCTGTTCCACTGTTATATTTTATTTAAAGACACCGGGGTTTAAAGACTTAGTATTTAATTAACAATTTGAACAGTGCAGATCTCTGGGGGCACATTTTTGCTCATTAATTTAACAACAAAACCCACTTGACCATGAATTAGAGCATTTATAACACAAGTGAAACAGCTGTGGCAGTCCAAGCTGTCTCATTATTATTTTCCTATGCGATGTGAATCTTTGAAAGTGCAAGGAACTTCAACAACACATACAACAGCACAGATCCTGAAGAAAAAAAATCCAAATAGAATTATTTCACCAAAACAAAAAAGCAATTTTCTTGGAAGAGAACAAAGTGCTCTAGAAGGAAAAACACATGCTCTTACAGTCTGCCAGAGAGGACATGAAAACAGAGGCTTTGAGGGACCTTTAAGATATTTCATTTTTTTTTTTTTTCAGGGAAGGATTCTGAAAGAATATGAAATACCACAGCTGTGAAAAATAACAAGAGATACAGCATTTGCTTTTGGAACAATTCAACCAGTACCACCACCAACTACAACCACAGGGAAGGAACCTCACCACTTTTGGCCAAAAAATCAAAAGGTAATACTGCATTTCCATTTTAAGCCCCAGCACCAGCCATCTGTTCTCTAGTTGGAACAGGACAAGGCAAGCGAAGTTTCAGTCTGGAGGCTATTGACTGCTGAGAGATCAGTAACAATCAATATCCTCTCTCTGAGGCTTTGGCAAAATCTCTCTTCCCAATACATGTTAGGGAACTCTTAATGGAAAGAGAAGACATTTTCAAAACCCAACACTAGACAGAAGCAACTGCTTCTCCCTCCTCCATATCCGTTTCCTAGAAGCCAATTTATATTTGCTGATATGCAAATCTGAAGTTGCTTGTGATACACATTAATAATTTTTTTTCTTCACTATTTGTACTTACAATCTCTACTGTTAGTTCAGAGGAACATCAGTCATCTAATTAAGTGGTTTCAATCCCCATCTTTGCTGCCATCTGTAGGTAACTTGAGTGGTACAAGGGAGAGAAACAGCAAGTTTGAATCTGGTCAGATATTAGTCCTATGATCAGGACCCGTGTCCATAAGAAAGTATGTTGTTCCATGCCCCTCATGATTTTAATGTTAAAATTAGTCAGAAAAGGATAAAACATAGAGCAGCTTGTCTCTGTCTCTCATTGTACCTCAAAGCAATCATGCAAGTGAGGAAATAAAAAAATAAGGTAAATTAAGTTGAGAATCCATGCTATTTTACAGAATTGTTACACTGTAACACCTGTAATTTTGGCTATAAATATGGAATATACTTCTGGGTGTATGCCTAGTAGTTGAAACTCGGTTTCTTTTTCAGTGAGACATACAATGTTTTAGCAAAACTGTTACTGCAAAGAAAACTTTTCAAAAGAGAAATAAGATAGAAGCAAATTCGTTGATCATATTTTCAAACCCATTATGATCAGTTTTGGAAATATGAAATTAAACAAGTGAGGCCAGAAATTTATATATTTGATTTAATGACGGCACAATTTTAATACATAAAAATAGATACTTAGTAATGAACAAGTTTATACAAACCATATTTCTTTTGTACGGTACAAAACGATGATGGAGATAAAAAAAGATTTGCTGGATTACAGGGCAAGACAAAAGAACAACAAAACATCATTGAGGAAAAGTTTTAAAATCATCAGAGGCTTATTTCATAAATACAGTGCAATGCTTTCATTTAACAAATACAAAATTTACTATTTAATTTATCAACATCAGGAAATATAAAATGTCATTAAATGACAATCTTATTTAAAAACTGATGCAAATGCAATAGCCTTTTTAGAATTCTGAGGTAATACACAGTAAATCAAAAAAGCTTCAATAAATAAAACTAAACCCAAGGCAAAGTGCAATTCAGTGAAAATAAGAAGATAAAGCTTTTATTTTAACAATAGATAACTAGTTATTAAAAGTGGTCTTAAGCCATAAAAAAATACTTTGGCTAATTTGCCGTGTTTTCAGATGAACTGTATAGCTATTCGTAAGCCAACCTTCTATGAATCCAATTCTACAGAGAGGAGAAAGAGAGGATGTGTTTGTTTCCAGATTTCTTACCCACATCCACATTCTGCTGGTAGAACTTTAACATTGCTTGAAGCTATCTAGTTCATTCACTGCAATTGTGAAAGTTTCGTTTATTTCTTAACATCTGAAATCCTGTGCATTAAAATTTATTTTAAAATCTTCATTTTGGAGAAACAATGTAAAATGCACAAAATTTGAAGTGCTGCTTTTAACACTCTCTCTGCTAACCTAGTTTTGTTCCAGGCTGAAGCTAATGGAAATTTTCTTATTGGTTTCAATAAGAGCACAATGAATACAGTGCCAAATATTTTAAAATATCCTATCTATCTCTGATTTAATAAAACTGTAAAATCACCAGTACCTTCTCTAGGAAATAGAATAAAATAAAATTTACACTTAACTATTGAAGAAAATCCACAACAGCTTTGAAATGATGGATTAGGCAGATTAATTTGTTCATCATGAGTAAATCTGCTAGTTACATGTAAATAATACAGAGAGGGAAACCCATAATAATATAATATTTTACTCTTACTGCAAATAAGTAATTGAGTACAGACACTACAAAATATTTGAGCATCCATGCCCCATGAGAAGTCAATGGGGAAAGCTGACAAATTAGATGCCGAAGTGTCTTGAATGATCTGGGCCTCATTCAGCTGAAAGAAAAATCTATAGAATACACAGTACCTATTCATACAAAAAAATACTATGCTGCATGCTGATAAATGCTTTCCATTTAATGAATAAACCCCAGACTTATAATTACATCTGCATTTTAGAACCCGTCTCCTTCCCAGCTCCTAATTTACTAACTCAGAGCATGCATACCAAGAATTCTTTTCATGTAGTTTGTGCAGTGAAAACCACAAAACATTGTCTTTAAATGCTGGCTTTCAAGTTAATGAAAGCTTCAACATTCTTCTGAAATGTTATTGTATTTGCTTTTGTCACAGCTTGCTTAAGACCTTTCAACAAAGTTGTTGAAAAAAATTATAGTATGATACACTATATCAGTTTTCCATGTGTTATGGGTTTCATTCTTTTACTGAAATATTTTGCCATATATGGAATTTATTTTAAATATCTAGTTTTGTTTACTATAACGCTACAGTAGATCTGGTTAGTTTGTTGTCAAGGAATGAACATTAGTTGCTTAATACCTGTAGTTTGAACTTGAATCCCCTCAAGGTGAAAAAAGTACCTTTTAACACTTGTACAGTCAAGCCTGTTGATCTGTAAAAGCTGAATATAGAACATCTAAAACCTCTTATTCATAAAAAATAAATTCTTAGCAGTAAATGGCACTATCAAAACCCTATTTGTTCACAGGCAGTTATTTACATGCTTCTTAGTCTGTTTCTTTGAGAAGGAAAAACAGAATATTAAAACTGCATACATTTTATAAATACTAAAATTCCTATTTGCCTTTGAAAATATGGCTACATGCTGTATGTTTTTTTTTTCCTATTGTTCATGTTATTTGAAAACATTCTACCACTGGTATTAGGTAATAAAGAAATATTCTGTATATTATCTCCCAGTGGGATACCTGCGACGTAAAGGAATTATGGTTAATGATAAAGTGCTATTAAGATAAAACAGAAACAAACTATAACTTAGAAATTGTCTTAGTCAGGTTTCATTTATCAAATAGACTAGCTTTTTTGTACAAAGAAAGCTACTTTCTGTGGCAAAGCAAGCAGTAAAAGTATTGCCATTCAGGAAAAAACATACCCTTCATATTTAATTTAAAAAAACCCAAAACAAACCAAAAACAAAAAACCAAACAAAGTTGGGTAAGACTGGCACAGTATCAAGAGACATAACAACAAAAAGCTCAAAGGCACAATTAGAAGAGAGTGAATGCTACATAAAAACGCTGTTCTTGAAGTATTTCATCTTATTCTAGACCAAAACCTTCTGCATTTGAAATTCCAATGATCAACTTTTGCTTCAGTTCCTTCTTGTTCTTGTAAGGAGGGAGACAAAGCTGGTTGAAGCAGGTATGGGCCACAGGTAACCTAAAATAATTTAAGAAGACCCCAACAAAACATATTGAATAATAATACAATAGAAGCAGAACACTAGCAACTGCCTACACGTTTTCAATTAAACATTATTTATTCTTCAGTAGCAGAAGCATTTGTTTTGCCATCAGTATGAGACGCCACTGACATCCTGCCTCTTTTTTATCCTCAGGTGACACGCAGGACAGCACTGAGGATATAGACTTGGCCTACAACTGATTACATGGGGGAGAAAGGAGAAAGACAATGAACTGAAGCTCAACTTGACATTTGGAATTAACCCAATACACTGACAAATTTCAAAAACTTGGACACTTAAAAGGTAAATTTTGGTATGTGACTCAAAAGCTCTCTAGCTCTGTTTTCATTGAAGCCCTTAGTCCTTTGAAGAGCAGCAGCTTGCCCTTTGGTCCTTAGCAAATGTTCTTGAAAGGGGGTGGAATCTGCTCAGATCTGGAAACCCGAGCTGCTTCCCCCTCCTCACCCTTTAAACACAGAAGCAAAGATCTGTTAATCTGACTGGAGTCATGTGTTTAAGAATTTGGAAAGTTGAGAAACTGGATATTAATTTGGTGATTCTTATTGCTATTATATTCTTTGATCCTATTGTGTGAGCAGTGCAATGCCAACATGTCTACATTCATCCCTGCACAGGCAGTCTGACTGCAACAATTATCTTGCAAAACACAGACCTACGTAATTTTAAAATGCACACTATTTCAAAACACATTTTCCCATTTTTAAGAAATGTTCTTTTAAGAAAAAGAACAATTTACAGTAGAATGAACTTAAACAGAGATTCAGCATTGACTGATTGTTCTTCATTGTTCATCAAATCCTGATGTTCCTTTAAGATGTTACTGGAACCAGTTATTAGCTTGTTGAATAAAGTATTAGAAATACCACAGTAATGAGATAAACCAAATTTAAAAACAAATCCAAAATTTATTTTTTTATGCTCTCCACAGAAAACCCAACAAAATTTTTACTTTAAAAATATAGTTCCATTCAAGTATTTTGATTACCCTCTGAGAAATCTAGGTAATGCCAGTAATTACTGCTTAGCAGCAATTATTGCTTAGCAGTAAGCTTCAGAGCAGTAAGCTTTTCTATTCATCTTTCCATATTATTTAAACTGACTTTCTCCAATTTTGAGAAGGAAAATACTAGCTGGAAGGTATGTGGAATTTCTCAAGTCAATTCAGTACAAAATAGAACACTACCAGAACATAAGAACTTGGCCTGAACAATTTAACCTTTCAAAACAAGGCTGCTTTGTTCCTATTTCTGAGCAACCCCTGTATCAGCCATAAACTTACACTCCAGAGACCCTAAAGAAATGCTATGTCTTCTCCAGCCCTACATTTAAAAATTCTTATTTAGACCATCAAGAAAGAGTGCAAGCATTTTCTGCAACTGCAGGGGTTGCTATACATAATGACAAATGGACTCAACAAATTCAGAAAAATTCACAGTGATTAACAGCATATTTTCATTAGCTCAGCTGTCATGTTAGGAACAGTTAAACAAGTAATTTATTTGAATTCAAAACATGTAAGGAAACTCTATAAATAAAGAAATCCTGTCCTCAAATGTAAACATTGACTGCAGAATCAATTTTGTATTAGAAGTTCACCTGCAATATCTATGCAATCAATAAATGGGTATAATAACGTTTTGAAGACAAACTAAAGGAGTCCATGCAGTTTCTTCCTTATACATTAGTCTCCTCTTCTTTAAAAAGACATTCAATAGTAATAAGGGCTCTTGGGAAATAATTTACCAAAAACTTTTAAAAATCCAGAAAGCTACTTACCAATTAGTGGATGTTTCACTCTTTGAAATCTTGAAATTCAAATCAGCCATTCCTCCCACAGGTACTCTATCACTTCCTGTAGCAAAATGTAGCAGCTTCTTTTGAAGCTCAAGAGAAAATCCAAGTACTACATCCCAAAAGTATCTATGTTCAGGGCACAGGGAGAAGAAAATCGTGTAAGAAGCAATATCATGACAAAACAGAATGAGTACAATAACACACCTGCAAGTACTACATGATTAATGTCACTTACTGAGAATTTAATTAATGTAATGTATGGGACATCAGTAGTGACCTAATATGCAAGGTTAAACAAATTTGTAAGAACTTGACAAGTACAACATTCTAGGAATTTTGGAATGATATCTTGTCAAATTATGTCCAAACCCACTTTTCTATAAAAATATAAATGCCTTCTACTCACGAATATAAACGTCCTTAGTATCAAATAGAATTGGAAGAGAAAAAGCATTTTTAGAAGACTGGATAATAAAAAGAAAGACTCAGTTTCACTATGCAGGATTTGAAGTTACTCTTTTTAAACTCTCTCCATTTCAATCTGATCATAACCTTTTTTAAAGGTATTCAACAACACATTATGACATTAAGGATCTAACTCTTCCTTCTTAGAGATAATTCAATAGTGTCTTTGTCTTATTTGGAAATAAGTTTTTAAAACTTCAATCATTCTCAGATTATCCTTGAAGAGATTATTCCCAACAGTCTACCATCCTACGATGTTTTTAAACTCAATGATTAGAATGAAAAAAAATTAAGCCTACCGTATAGTAATATCAGTTTTTTGGTAGCCCTCATATTGTGTGCTTCGCTGTAAAGCAGACATATCCAGTTCAGGACTACCACAGACAAGAATTTCAACCTCTTCTGGACGAAGTAGCTGACAGAAATTAAGGATAAAATATATTTTTTTTTTAAGATGAGAAATGAGGCTTCTGCATTCAGATTACATTTTTCTTTTGGCATTATAGAAAAATTAAGATAATATTGTTCAATATAAATCTATAACTTTGATACATACTGTTCTATAGAAAAATAAATTCCTCAGTACTTTGAAGAATCTCTTACTACTGCATACAGCAAAAAGCAAATTACTGGATAACATAATATTTTAGCATATTTATTTTGTTCCTCACTTCTTTTTCATTCTTACACTTATTGCTCTGACTTGCTTGTCATGTGAATAGATTACAAATGGTTCAGGAAGAAAATGAAGTTTGTACGTATGGAATTCAGAGGCAGGGTCTTGATCTCAGTTTTGGTTACAACTTCCGTTTCATTTACACTGAAAAGTCCCAATGTAGGTTGATGAGTAGCAGTGGCTGACAGAACTTGAGTCTTAGTTGTATACACTGCTGTGCAATGCAAATACATGTAACAATAAACCATGTTTAACAACTGCTGGATTTACACCCGGAGAACCTACTTATTCATTTACTACATCGTTAAATTGCATGAAAGTATGTCATGGCATTTCAATGGATTTTGATTCTCCTTCCAGAACCTTCCCTGCAGTTAGTCACATCTCACTTTGCTGCAAGTGTGTCATACTTGGCTAATCTCACAGGAATTATGAAAATCTCGTGCAAATTGTAATTGCCTCTTCTTTCTCTTACTGCACAAGGGATGATGTAAATTACAAAAGGCATTCCAACAGCCGAACAGGACTGAATATGGAAGAATGTTTAATCTCAGACTCACTGAGTGTTCTTCCTGCAAAAAGTAATAGGTGTTTTTAGAAGGGTCACTCAAGAGGACAGACTTAGTTGTTCTGCTACTCATAACTGTAGGGAATACACAGAATCCTTGTAAATATTCACACGAGAGCCCGTTAGGTGTCTGTGAATGCATGCTGATAAGCCTAGCCTGTGGAGCTTTTTATCTGTTTTCAGTGGAATGCTACAGAGAACAGTTGATTACCCTTTTAATTCCTTCTGTTTATGTTGGATTAACCAGCTACATTGATTATTCAGGATTATCCATGAATCCTAAAATCATCCAGTGTAATTTGCTTAATTTAGATAAGTCATTACATATTTGAAAGAGAAGAGCTATGTTTCGTTTTATTCTTACCAGTAATGCATATGAAGCACAGACACTATGAAATCCATAATAGAAAGCTGCAAATTGTTTGTAGATTGATTTGTTGAGAAGAAAATCAACATAGAGCTGCACATATTCTAGAAAACAAAAACATTTTTGTTACATCATAATAATTTTAAATAATCTTTTGTTGTGCTCTCTCAAATTGGACTGAAATAAGAAAAACGAATTTATTTCATTTCAGACACTATTAAGTTGGTAAGCATATTAGAATTACTACAGTAATTTCATTTTCACATTTAGTTAAATAAAATCTAGGCTTATAAGAAGGAAAAAAAGGATAAACTTAAATCTGCCAAATACATGTAGTTCATATGTATTGAAGTACCTTTCCTATTCTGATTTGTGACTGGAATTTTATCTCCATTTGGCTTCAAGTTGTAAGATTTTATTACACCAAACTCTTCCTGAAAAACCTGGAGAAAAAGAGGAGTCAAGGTTAGTACTGGAAAATACATTCATATACCCACAAATTACAAAGCTTGGATTTATTATTTCATGTATTTTCCCGGTCTGTCTCTTTAGCACATGCTGTAATTCTGAGGGTTGTTGGGTTTTTAAAAGTTAAATATTACAATTTTCAACAAATTGCTCAAGAAATTGGTATTCAAAGTAGAAAAACTGACTCTGTTACACAGTGGCATATCAAGCTGACCTGGAGGCTCAGGAGCCATGGAGTTTTTCCTACAAAAGAACAATTTAGGAGCATCAAATACAATTATGAAGCTATTTGTTCCATTGTAGCTCACCTAGGAACTCAAAAGTACCCCCCTTTAAACAATTCTCATATGGTCTGACAACAATGTAATTAAAAGCTGACAAAAAAAAGGTCAATACCAGTTCAATACACATCCATAAACCAGCATGAAATTTTACTAACTAGTACGTGATCTAAAACAACAAATAAATGAAAAAGGATTTATTGATTGAATTATCAGTTACACATACAGGTCAGGCAAAACTATCAAACTTGAACAAGCTTGACAAAGCATATAAAATAACCAGAGTAAGCTTTGACTAGCATCTGGGTTAGAGAGAAAAGGGATTGTTTTGCAGCCAGATGAATTCCAGAAACCAGGTCACTGACTGCAAGGTGATGGTGTCAGAGCAAGCCACAGAGCTGGAAATGCACCAGCAGCTGGCCATGCGACCCTGACAGTCGGTACTGAGATCCACCTACACTGCCAGGGTACAACAGCTTGAAGCCCCATAACAGAGCCGGCCTCTGTATCTGCCGAAGCCCCAGGATTAGACTGCTTCTTGAAGCAAGCTTTAATGACCATGCAGTTATATTCCAAGCAATCAGCAATCCCACAGTAGTAGGCCGCTCCATTGCAGAAACATGGGTAAAAAGTACTGAACAACTTTTGAGAAACAGTTATAATTGTGTAGTTAAGGACCTGAAAGGTTGAGTAAAAATCCTCTTCGACATTGCCTTCATAGGACAGAAGTTCACTTAGTCCATGGGCCAGTTCCTACAATATGAGTAAAAACTCTTTAGTAAATCTACAAAACTAAGTGATATACTTGGCAAGGATGTGCCAGAATCATTACTTTATATAGAAAGTATCTTGGGAAAAGCTGTATATTCAAAATGCATACACAAAGAAAAACTCACTGCTTAATTACTATGTGCATGTAAATATATATTTATTTATTTCTATTTCAATATAAACTGTTATTTTATGCTTTTTACTATGGAAAAGGTGTCTAGAATGCTTATATTGGATTTTGGTATTCTAACTTCAAGTAGATCAACAAAAATTCTGCTGTGTTAGAAAACATGGAGAATTTGTTTCCAACAGAAAAAAAGGAGATTAAACAGCCTGTGCTGAACAAAAGGCTGTTCTCAAACAGTTCATAATTCAAGCATTACATATAAATAAAACAGGTTTTAAATCAGTAATTTAGCCTCTTAAAAAATGTAAATACTTACAGGCATAATCTGAAACAGATCATCTAATGTAACATCACAGATGCCTACAAGTGTGTTATGATCACAGGGAACAATGGGAGGACTCAATAATTTCTTGTAACAGCAAGGTGGAAAACGAATATCCAAGGTGATGCTATTATATACAGCAAGTCCCATAAGCTATACATGTCAAATGTTAAGGGTAAATCCCACACATGATTATTATAGTTAATATTTTAAGTAACTTGGAAAAAATATTTTAAGATTTTAGTCAGCATACTTTAATAGATGGTAAACAAACTCAAGGAATGGAAATTATTTTATTTTTTGGACTGACAGTTTTAAATGCAGTTTTGTATTATAATTAAGTAGTAGTTAAAGTGGTCAAATGGTGCACATTGACAGAATACGTGAGAATCTTAATCATAAAATTCTATACAAGCATTTCTAGAAAAATTGTTCCAAAGTACTGTTATGAAAAAAAGTTTTTAAAGACAACTATGTCTATATATATATATATATATTTAGTCCAAAAATTCTAGAGACCACTCAATATAGCAATTTTTCTTTTAAATAAATTAAAGTATAAAGACAAACCTGCACTGACACTACAGCTTATCAGCTAGAACATTTAAGTGTATCTTGTGACACAAATTTGAAATTATACCAAAAATTAGAAGTATCCGGTTCACGATTCAACTTCTCGCTAGAATAGAACAGTTCAGTTTGAAGACACCTACAACGATCATCTGGTCAAATGTCAATTCATAAAATGGGGACATCATAATCTCATTTTAGTGGAGTTATAAGCACATATTGTCAATAATAATTTTCTGAGGACTTCATAAATGAGCACAACAGAAAACCTAGGAAATAAACTTATGCTCAAAATAGCATGTGGCTTCCACTCAAAAAAACCAAAAAAAGCCCACATACTGATCAATGGGGACTTAAACAAAATATTAATGCATACAGGCTCATTTATGTTTACTGACTGAAACTCAGACGTGTAAGTACATAAAAATTACAACATGCACAAAAAAGTTGCATGTGTGATCTTAATTCTAGTATTTTCTGACTGTAAAGAGTACCATGTACCCACACAACACCATTTTCTTCCTATTTTTGCTTCACTTGCTTGAATGACAATCTTACACATATAAAATGGAATATGCTTGCATATACAATATCTGAATGAACTTTAATCGATGCCTTGTTCCCTCCCCGCACCAACTCACTGAATGGCTGTTTGTTAAGAACTGTCTAGCGGACATAAAAGGATACAGCTCCAACCAATCGGAATTCAGAATAGTTATCGCACTTAAAGCTGCTAATGGCAGTGAGAGTCCTTGTGGTAGGTGAACATGCCTGCAGAACAGGAACAGTAGCCTTTATAAAGCCTGAGCTTCAATAAAAAGTTACACAAAACCTCATCTTTCTCACATATGCACCCTTAAAAGTGTTCCCAGGAGTGCCCCTATCTCCACGGTTGCTCTCAGCCCTGTCTTCCTACCCACAGCAGGATCCCGCAGGTGCTTGGAGAAGGACCACCAAGGGCAGTGCCAAGCCTGAAGCAGGCCCAAGGCCACCAGCCCTATTGGGTGCTGGTACAGCGTGTTCTTCAGTGCCTCCAGTCGTGGATATTCTGCACTGTCTCTGTGCAATCTGTTTCTTCACTGTACTTCATTATCTGTACAGCCAGAAACATTAATTCTCTAACCAAAACTTTTCTTGCAGCAATGTAAATCCATTTCTTCCTCCCTTTCTGGGTCAATAGCAGATGAAAATCTTTAAAAATGCTACCATGAATCCCATTATACAAATACCATAAGCTTTATCTTCTTAGAATAGAAAGCTGTAAAATATTTATCTTATATGCATACCAGCAAAGGGAATGTTTCATATTTTCTGTCAAAAAATTATATCAGAGAAGTTAAAAAAACCCCAAACCACAAATACCCTAAAAAAGCCACTCACTAGTCTAAATGACAAGCTAGATTGTACTGGAATCATGACTATAGACTAGTTGACTGCTATTTGCGTCAGAGAAGGAACATTCTGTTTTAAGGAGCAATAGAAAGTAAAAACCTACGCAATAAAGTGACATAACAGCTTTAAGATGCCTAGGAAGTATTGCTCAGAGAAGACAGACACACTCCAGTTAAGCGTGCACTAACAGTGAAATTAACTTCAACAATGCAGAAGTAAATTGGATAAAACATGACGACCGGTTTTGATTTGTTGGGATTGAATGGGTCAACAGTTTACTATTGTTTCCACAGTCAGTGTACAAACCAAAGCACTGAGTAGTTCTAAGGACATCTTGTATGCAGTAGTTCACCACATGTGTGTTTGAAGATTAAATTGGGGAAAAATAAGATTTAAATAAAAATCATACTCCTTCGGATAAAAAAAAAAAAATCCAATTGATGTCTTAGGGACATATAGTTCTTATGAAAAATTATAGGTAAAATTCTGCCTTCATATTTTCTCCCCTTTAGCAAACAATCTAACTTTATCTTTTGAAGTTTAGCTCTAAGAAGTGCTCATCACAAAAGGTTTAGACAGTGCCTTTACCAGAAGCAACAGAACAGTTGCATATAAGACAGAGCAAGGTTCGCATACTGAAAGACGGCAGTGATGCTGGAACAAAATAGGTCTCAAATCCCATTTATCAATTGTCCACACTGTAATGGAGAACACATGGTAACACACATAGGAGGGCAGACAACTGAGTTAATTTGGCGTTCTTTTAATTTCAGAGGTTAAATCTGTAGGATCAGCTTAACCTGGAAAGGGTAATAACAGTGATGTTTTCCCATGTTATTTCTTCCAAGCTTCTGACATCTATTATTTGTAACTTCAACATTAAAGACAGCAGAGTATACAGTCCCCTTCCAAGGGACGAGAACATTTCTGAACTCCTCCCACACTTGGCTCACAGTCATATCAATGAAAGAATTTACACTTTAAAGTGAGGAAGCCTGCTAGAGCTGTTGAAAAAAAAATTACTCTCAAACATTTCCAAACTCATCAGTTACCGAGATCTGCTGACAACACATTTTTACTAACAGAATTGTCAAACTAACAGGACACTTTCTCCAGGATAAATTGTTTCCTATTAAGGCTATATCACCAAATGCCATCTCTCCACACAGATACCTTTTTAGTAGAAGAAAGGCTATAGGCAAATAATTATCTCAGCAGATTTGAGGACCTATTTCTGACTTAAAATTCTGGACCTTTAGAAGGAGTCATATAAACAACAGAGGACCATGCATTTAAGGGACACGAACACTTCCAAAGACAGACAAGCTCTTACATTCTACCGGTGACTATCAGGTGTTATGCTGAAGTCCCTGGAAATCAATGTTTCTAATTTAAGAGCCAGCCTGGGAACACTTTAACCCATTATAACATCAGTAATATATCCAGATACAGCTAAGGAAAGCTGACTCACTTGAGAAATATTAGAGTGGGGAAAAAACCCCTCCCAGATCCATCTACAGCAATATAAAACAACTAGATTTGAACTGCTTCTTTATGAATGCTCATTCATGTCTTCCAGTCTCCCATTTACTCAAAAAGTATCCCTTTTTTTTCCTCCCTTTGGCTTGCAAATATCATTACGGGCTCACAGGTCCTGGTAACAGCAGGTGCAGGCTATTACATTCAGTCTCTCATCCACCTAGACTGTTTCTGCACTTGACTGAAGGACCTTTCTCTCCTGAGAGTATCTCACACCACTTTAAGAATACTGGCCACACAGATACCCCAAACAGAATATACAACGACAAAGATCCAAGTAAGAACTAACCTCTACCTATGCTAATCACAGAAATAGTGCTAGAACTTGCAGACACTATCAGTGCAAATGTAAAACATTGATACACAGGAGGCTAGAGTCAGCATCCAAATGTAGCTGCTTATGAAAACCAGGAAAACTCCCTAAACCAGCAATATGAAGACAGCTGAGGGCAGTATAAAAACATAAAATGCAGCATGAGAAGAAAAAGGCAAGGATGGCAAGTGACAAACAAAAACATTTGGCCTTATTTCCACTTGAATGTTTGCTAAACCATCTACTTCAGAGGCTGCTACATGTCTCTTCCTGTTTTGGAACAGGAATATCATATTCCAATTGCAAACAAACAACATAGCTAAATGGAAGAAACTTATTCTTAAATCCAGATATATGAATTCACACATATATGTGAATTCTAGAAAATTTCCAAGGGCAGATGTGTGTCAGGATTTCAGTGGCTTGCATAGCTTTTGCTTATTCTTCTTAGGTTGTTAGTAGGTCTAGCAATTCACTAACAGAAAACTCTTAGGAGAAATCTCCTAGGAGTTTTCTGCTCAGAAGAGAAATGGAAACAAACCTTTCAAAGGCCCAATTCCATTTGAGTTATAACAGATTTAAATTACCCTTGTCCTACTCCGTAAAATAGTTGATGGCCTTCTCCCATCTGCCCAGAGGTAAATCAAGATCCTGTCCCTGGATAGAGATGGAAACACTATAACAACATAGATATATCAGAGAAAGAACTTCAAGAAAAATCTACTGCTAGTCTTGATTTCCCCTGCTTTGTATCCTCTATGCTCACTAGACCAGAGATACTAACAAACCATAAACATTGAGCCTTTGGTTTCTGAAACAAGATTTAACATGACTAAAGTCTTGAAAAGCTGCATCCTAATTTTATTTCTAAACTTTTCCATTGATCAGAGATTTGTTCACCCTCTAATTTTGCCATACCGCTGAAGCAACCTCAGTTTTTCGGCAATGCTTGACCCTCCTTGTCAAAAGCCAAGATCTTCAAAGCTCTTCAAGTACTTCCCATTCTCCCCACCTTGCTGTATGCCAAAACTTCTCATCTATACAGAATTCTAACTTGCCCACTTTTGTTTTTATATCAATTAGTAACTGGTCTGCCTAACACTTAATTAATGAAGAATTCTTATCCATCACTGTTCTGATAATGTAAAATGAACAAATTTTCACATTGTACTTGAGAACATTTATGAGGACTCACCATAATCTGGGTGAAAAATCTGGCGAATCAGAAGAAGAAACCATTCTTTTGTCAGGCCACCCATATCAAGACCAGCTTCACCTATAAATGTGACTTTCAACTTCTTTTTCAGATCTGCCCTCTTCCTTGCTAGCTATTGCAAAATAGGTAGGGAAGAAGAAAAAGGAGATTTAACATATTGTCACTACCTCTAGCCATAGAGAACACACCTCTCTCTCTCTCTCTACCACTCTTGCTTCATTTAAAATAGTAATTTGCATAATCTACTAATAGGTTAAAAGTATATTAAAACAATGATTGAATTGCAGAAGCAACACAATCATGACTACTTGACATCATCAACTACCTTGCACATGGTGCCACTCTCCAGGCTTGAAAAGAAGTTAGGTAGTATGTAAACCGACTTTCAATAAGCTACTAGATACAACGAATTGAGTCTGTCCAGAATATTTTGGACCTACATAATTTTTTACCTAAACAAAAGACATTCTGCCAGGAAGAAATGATAGATTAAAAAAACAGACATCTTTTGGAGATATTTATAATTAAGGATGTGGTTGAAACTGTCAATATTTGGACACCGCTCTGTTCAGAATAAGATACCTGCCAGCAAGTACCAGCTGTTTTGTAAAACTGTTTTTTAGACAATGGTAACAAGCTCTTTTCATTCCTTTGTCCTAAGAGACAGCATCTCGTCCAGCTATGCAAGATACCTGTAAAGAATTAGATTACAACCTTTCACAATTAGCAGTGATCTTTCAGATCATGTCCCAGTGCAATCTTTCTTTAAATCATTAATTACCAGCCAGCTCCAGAGAAAGTGTTTAAACCAGTCAGGAAGATGCATATGCTAAAAAAAATTCTACATTGTTATCTGCCGAAGTAAATTCCCATGGCACAAATTTTATAACTATAGGTATTTGTATTATTTGACACAAACTTTATTAGCTGAAGTGATTTTTCCTTTGCAAATAATTTTTAAAATTACAAATACAAACAAGATATCTTTCCCCCACTTTCCATTCCCCACAATTTTGAGAATATGGATAAAATAATGCATTCTTACTCATCCCTGAGATGGGCAGAAGAAAACATCAGAAATAAATAGGAGAATATTTTGGCTATGAGAACTCTTGAAGTTGCTCTTGGTTATTCCCATGTGGTAAAAAAAAAAAACAACCCTACAATGCCTGAGAAAAAGCAGTATTGGCACTCATATTTCTTCTATTTTAGGAGAGAATGCCAAAATAGAAAGTCTTTAATCTACAAAAAAAAAAAAAGTGTAAACTTATGTTTTCTGAACACGAATAATCAGAAATTTTTTTATCTTGCTTTCACCACCTGGACTTATTTTTCAATACCATCAGGCTCTTTTTAGTTTTGAGAAAAAGTAGGGAACTAGATTTCATTAAATAATGTTAATTAGCAAGGTTTGGTGGATACTGAAGAGCTGCCTACTTTAACAGATACATCTGTTTCATTCCTAAAAAAGGAAAAATCACATTCAAGAATGTGAGGAATTAGTTAAAATCAAGACAAGAACTTAAGAAAGCCTAAATAATTCTTATAGGATAGAGAAGTTAGTGAAGGAAAAGGATCAGAATATTCCAAGAATTAGAAAAGAACAAACTCCTTAGTGATTAGTCACTATCATAGAACCAAGACCTACATAACCTGATACTTATGCACTGTATTAGTAAGTCAAAAATCACAAATACAAATACACACCATGTGGCACGCAAACATGTATGTTCATTATGGGCTTAGCTATGGAGGAGTATGAGAATGGAAAATAAAGTTCAGAATGTCTAACCCAATCTATTCTGCAGCACTGCTATTGTGACAGTAATTAAGTTCTTTTTATTTACTATTATACAGTTATATTACCAATCACTTAGTGCAGAAAGATTTAAATATGATTACTAAACTGAAATCTAAGTGCAATAGTTATTCTGCAGGAACACACCATTTAATTACATTTTTTGTTACCTCATCAAGTGAATCACTAACAAGGTGCGTCCTCCTCACTTTCACATTTAGGAACAACATATTCATGTCAGGTTTCTGTCTGCGAGAGACTTTATCCACAAGGCTTTGCTGTTTGAATGAAAAAGAAACATCATAAATGCAGTATCGTCATGTAAAAAACAAAGTGCCACACTTGTTAAATGTATAAAGTCCTTACTATCTTCTGTTAAAGACATTAGCCTAATATGATAGCTGCGTCAATATCTTCTAATTTATCTTCTGTTGCAGATAGCATTTACACCATATGTGAACTAACTTATCAGTAACTTTAACAAGGCGTCAGCAATTGTGCAGCAACCTTTTGAACTCCCCAAATAGTTAAAGACATACCCATAAGACTCTGAAGACTGGCTTGTGCTTTACTTAGCTATTCACAAGCTATATCTAGTCAGAGGGGAATGGATAGATGGTGGTGCTGCCACATTGAGCACCAAGAAAACCAGTATGACCTAGCACCTGAAGAAAATTACCACTGAAGGAGGCACACAATGCCTCTTTCAAAACGGAAGAGGCTGCCCAGAAGCAGTACCTCTTCTGTGACTTGTGAACATACAGTTGCATCTTGGTCTTCCATGATAACATATCTTCATAGAATAAATAGGAAACAGTCCAAAATTCTCGTGGAATTTTTCTTCCTTAATTATCTTGTGAATTTAACATGCTAGCACATTATGCTGGTTTCTCAAAAAAGGAAAAAAAATTAAAGTTACTGTAACTCCTTCTCCACAGCACTGGTATTTATAAGCATGGTGAAACTAGGCACATTAATATAAAAAATATTGAGAGAATCCAGGATCAACATTTGTAGACTACTAGTAGTAAAATAGCTCATATTCTTTTTCAGGGTAGTCCAAAATACTAGAAGTTGTGATGAACGGTTGTATGTAATATCAACCTAACAAAAATGTATAAAATATCAAATGATGAGACACAAGCATTTATCAACAAATGACTTACCCGTGCAATACTTATCATCTGTTGTTCTGAGTCCCTCTGGATAATAACTTTTTTTGCTGCTATTGAAATAATAAATGGGTATTGACAGAAAGAAAACCTAACAATAAGAGAAAAGAAGATAAAATATTTCCTTTTTAGCATCTAGCATATTATTTTCTTTTTAAGAATACAGGAGTGAATCTTTGCACTCCTTCAGTTACTACCTTCCTTCCACTGATACCAATCTGCAAATAGCAGTGGGATTTTTTGGTGTTGTTTACATGGATACTCAATTCAGTAGAACAAACTGTTATCTGCAAATACTGCTAGAAATTGTAATTAGTAATAATACTTATCCTCTATAAAGCTCTTTTTTATTGTTTATCATTATCAATAGACCTAATAAAAACCAGACATCTGCTTTAAATAGAAAATTTTAATTGCTACACTGAATTAAATAAAATTATAATATCTTATTAAATACAAGAAAACCAGCTATCTCAGTACAGCATTCATAGGTACACAGTAGAAATATTTCTGGTTTGGCTTATTTGCTGCAGAATTGATTTTCCACAGGTCCTCCAGATTTAACACAGGGTTGCAAGTGTTTAGGACTTCAAAAATACCAGATCATAGCCACGTTCCACTGCAATCAAATAATACAAATGATTCTGAAAAAATTCAGAAATCATCCAGGTAAAATATTTTTTTGTTACTGGTTATTTTGGTAAGTTTTTTGTTTATTTAGCTCATGCATCACCTAGCAGAAGTCCTTATTGAAATACCCAGAGCTTCAGACTCTATGTGTGTATCTTCAATCCAGACTGCATACACACCCTGAATCCTGCCTGTGAGAAGCTTTGGACTCTAATCTCTTGAGAAAAGAAAGGTAAAATGAGGAAAAATATTCTCACTTGGCCTCCTGGAAATCCTAAAAAAGCATGGTTGTAACAAAGTAAAATAATAAAATTTACTTTAAGAATAATACAGCTAGTCTGCACTTCAGCTACTCCAGAAATTATGTATCAAGAAAACTTAGTTTGGATATATATTGAATTAATAGTGCCCCAGCTAACTGAAAAGAACTAGAGCAGGTGGAAATCTCACAGCCCTTTTGTAGGTTTGGATGTGGGTGCCAAAACAGCCAGATGGTGCCAATGAAAAACAAAACAAAACAAAACAACAAAAAAAAAAGAAAAAAATTTTTGAAGCTCAGCAGTATTCCAATTCCAATGTTTTGACTGAGACTATGCAAAGCCTACCATACATTTATTGCTATTATGAGTTTTGGTGGGGGTTTTTTTTGTGGGTGTTTTTTTTTTTTTGTTTGGTTGGTTTGGTTTGTTTTTTTTCTTCCTTCCCAAGCAGAATATCAGGTATTAAACAGAAGGCTCACCTAAAATACCTGCTTTGGTGGAGCAAATTATGTTCTCCAAGTTTTCCTCAACTGCTGCTAAAGGCAAGGATAATTGCACATGCAATAAACAAAAAGCTACATTTGGATGGCTTATGTGTTAAATTAGCTTACTGAAAAGTCTTGAATATATGGAAATCTTAACTTGTGAACTTGTGAAATCTAATCTTGTGATTCATGCTGTAAAGACTGAGCATTACATACTGATATGCTGAAAAATAGAGCTACACAAAATTAACATTTTTATTATGAAAATGTTAATAAGATTCTAAACTTTAGCAGAAAGATAAATGCTTGTTTGTCTAGATGTTTCTAAACCATACTGCTGGCTGCCTCTCACAAGAGGAGCAATACCTTTGCAAGCTTTGAGTCTGTAAAGACTTGTGTGTTTATTTTCATGTAACAGAAGTAGTACAATTGATTTTACTGGAACAAATACGATCAGAGTCACATATATAGAGGTAACTAGATACATTGTCGTCATTAAGTGGTAAGTATGCACACAACACCACTATTAATGTATTTGAGGTTAAAAGATGTCTGTAATAAGACACAATTAGAAATCTGTGGCAATAAATAATAAACTCATATTATTATCATCTGTATTATGTCTTTTCTCCAGTTTGCAAAGGCAGAATGAGATTACTACAGTCAATCTCACATCCATGCGGTAGCAAGTATAGCAAGTAGTAGCTATACTATGTTTTTCCAATAAAATACAGTATCTAATGTGGCCATATATACACACACAAAGGCTATGTATACCATATACACACACACTATATGTAAAATAGATATACATAGTGTAGATTCGCTGCTTTGAAATGCTACTTAACAAGAAACAACCAGTTATTCCTCTTACCTGTGAGAGTTTCCATAACATTGCCAGTTATGATATTCTTCCATAAGATCAATATGATCAAGTGTAGAATTATAGAAATCCGTATATGAAATAATAGGAGGACTGATCAGGCTATTTGCAGCATCTACAAAGAAAAGACAAAAGTCTTTTAAAATACTGCCTGGATTCAGCACATCTATTTTCTAGCCACTCTGAGCACCTCAGAAATAACCTCAGAAACTTTAAGCCAAATCAGCTACTAATAACTTTGTCTCAGTCTTAGCTACAGAATTACAACTATAACATAACACCATATGACACCATATTATTTGCTGTAGAAACTAGTAAATATCTAGTTCAGTCCATTTATGGCAACAGAACCACCATTTGACTCTAGCCCACTTAATGACATACATTAAGGTTTCATGTATAAAGAATGCTATGTTCTTCTGAAATCAATAAAAAACAGTTTGATTTAAACACCTTCATTTAATTTCAAACATAGCTACGGATATAACATCTACATGCTTTCCAGTTAACAATTACCTGTTTGAGTTTGATGCCCATCTGCAAAAGGGATGGAAAGGGGGGGCACAAAACATAGTATGCAAAGACACGCCTGTTTCCTCAAGTAACTGCTATCTAATACCATCTAGACTGATCAGTACGAAAATTAAGTACTTGACCAAATAAAGAAAACCAATTCACATTTAAACTGCCTATTTCATTATGTAACATTCACATAATGTCAAACAGCTAAAAAGTTTTCTCTATTTGTACTTAAACATAATTTAATTTTGATCAGTCAGACAGAAAGTAGAGTATTTTGAATTACTAAATATCCCTTTTCCCAGAATTAAGGAATTAGCAACTTCATAGATGACTAGACAGCACACATCTTGGGTGTAGATACAGTTGAGCTTAATTGCCTAAAGTGTCATTCTGGACAGGCAGGACTGTGAAGAATGCTTTTAAGTTTTAACTTGACAGCAAAATGAAAATATCTTCAATCCAATCTTAATTTTCACTTGGTGGTTTCATTTTCTCCTAGAAAGGAGAAAGGGTTTTTACCCCTCCAGGAAAGAGGACTGACCTTAAGCCTCCTATTTCCATAGTAAATGCTCTCATCACTAAGCTATCAGGGATGAGTAGAGGCAAAGCTTTCCATTTGCAATGGTCAAATTTGCTGTGCTCTATGTTAAACTGGATAGGGGTTTACTTTTTTTTTAAGCTGTAGTTTTGGACTTAAGAGGCATATGCATTGCCTAACTCTCTTAGATGTTAAATACTTCTGTGGGGGTAAGCCAGTTACAGAAGAAATTCTGGCAATTATACATTTAAAACAGTTTCTTTTCTAAATCTAAGGGAAATCTTAACCAACGGTTACTTTTGTGGATTTTTGTTTGAATTATCTTCAGTTGTTGTTAAAGGAAAATGATGCATACGCACTTATCCTCTACTGGAAAACAAGTACGAAGACTTGCCAGTAGAAGAGGTTTTTTGTTGCTTACTACTTTTTGGCATTTCATTGTAGTTCATACTGTGCCACCATCATTGTCAGTCTCCCCCAGAAGAGGAGAGGTATAAACTATTGCCTTCCTATGCATATATATACATGCAAATGTGCATATATATACATGCAAATGTGCATACATATACATACAAGTGCATACACAGTTCAAGAAAAATACCTACTAAACAAAGACAGAACTTTGGTTGCTGATGGAATCCACCAGGTACATTTCACCATAGGTGGAAACTCTTCAGGTTTTGCAGGAAACAGGCGTAAAGAAATAAATTGCAGTAACCTGTCCACCAGCTGCTTGAACCTCCTCTGTGAAATCCTAAAAAAAACATGCTACAGTTACTCTCCACATTTAAAATTATATTATCAAATTTCAATGTTATTTTTTTTTAAAACCATACATTTGTCCCATACATAAATACAAAATACCAAATTGAAAGTTTGAGAAGCATGCTTTTAAGTATTGGCACACAACAATGCTCTTCAGTGCACCCCTAACTAAGCTTTAATGTCTGTGATTTAAAAAAAAAATAAAAATCAGTAATCATTACATGTTCTCAACTTGTAGCAAACAAAAAGGAAAAAAAATTCTTAGCTATTTCACTCCACAATCTGAATCCTGAGGGATTCCCAATTTTTTTGTTTTGAGATACTTGGTCCTACGAATAAAGGATGCAAAGTACTTCATACGCTTGTGGCAAGTGCACATTTAGAATTATGTGCTGCACCATTTCCATAATATTACAACAATACACATATATGTGCAGATATATTAAAGCATTGTTTTCTGAATAAAAGCTCTCCTATTGTAACGGTTTAGATTTCTAATACGTGTTTTAAGAATAAAAACATCAATATGCCCATTTCATCCTTAAACAAGAGGATAAACCTTATTTGTAAACATTGATTCAAATGAAATCATATATTGCCACAATTTTAAGCAAATCTAGAAGCATTACAGGGTGGGGAGAGGGAAATATAATTTCCATCCTTGCACAGAAAAAAATCCCTTAGTAACAGACTCCCTGGGAGATAAGGGAATTGTGAATATGGCCATTCAGACTTCTTTTTACCCCAGACTGAACTTTTTGCACAGTCATTATAAGGAAGGCAACGTGCATACCAACTTAAAAACCACTCTTTGGGCAGTTACCCCCATATGACTTTATTAGAGAGATGCTATTAGAGTAATTTCAATTAATTAAAAATGTAATGCCCTAACTACACTCGCACCACTTCTATTGCACTATGAGGCAGGGACTTGATTTCATTTGTGGTTTTCATACAATACAGTAAAATTACAGTATCTTTTGCAAGTTATGCAAGATAAACCTTTATTTAAACAAAGATCATAAAGATGTTTGTATTAATAATACCGCTTAAACATGTATCTAAAAAATTTACACACACTTTGCATGTGTTACGGAAAAATAACTTACATAAGTTATTTTGCAATTAAGTCTTTTTGCATAAAGATATTAGCTTTTATACATTATATACAGTTTATATCTATAAATCAGTATCACTTAGTGGACTATGAATGTACTTTGAAAACAACAAAAACAATCTCTTTAGTCAATTAAATTAACTTTCATATAATTTATAAAACAGCATCAATGGAAATACAGTAACAATTGTAATCCTAAAAATGGAATTTTTAATTTTATTTTTTAATTGTTTTTTACTTTTTAGACCAGTGCACTAGGAAATGATGGTCAGCTTCTGTTAAGGCTGCTATCTGTCTTAGCAAGTGAGCATAGATGACATAAGTAGAAGTGTTACTAAATTGAGGATTCTGAAAAAGATTAAAAAAATGTGTTAGATTAATAAACTGCATAGAGGGAAAAAAGTCATTAGGATTTTTTCTTATGTTTGTTGTTGCCAATACGATTACGCAGGAAAGGAATTCACAAAATTGCCGAGAGTGGTAAAGCTATGAAAAAAAAATATTTGCAACTTCTAGTCAAATAAAAATTACATAACTTCTATTATTGTAAAAGTAAGATTTTTGTTTGTTTGTTTCAAAGGAAAGCCCACAGGTAATAATGGCAGTACTCAGTATATTTTTCCAGATTATCTGATTTACAGATTTACTGTGTAGCACATAAATTACACTCCTCCGAGTGATGTGCTTTCCATCTCAGTAATAAGGATTCTCATAGCTCTTCTCTTCCCGCACATCAATCCAAACTTATTTTCCCCTCTTACGTATGAGTTCACACATTCCCACTTTTCAGCAGG
>NW_010142034.1:26594-43999 GCF_000699245.1 Pterocles gutturalis
TATAATTCACAGCTAGCATACCACCCCAGAGAAGAAAATTTATTATCTCAAAAAATTAAATTACCATCTGATCATCTCAAATAACAGCAGAAAGCTCTCCTTGTGTGGAGATGTGTTATCTACACAGGCAAAATTTGAAGGGAAAGTTTGCTCCAACTTCAAACCAACTATAGTAGCAAAGGTAATAGGTTAACACAGATAGAAATCAGACAATCTATCCAGTCAGATAGACTGGAGAGAGTCTGCTGGATAAAATGCAACATGGGAGAAAGTTTCAGCAATATTAAAAAGTGCATATACTGAAACTTTCTGGAAAGATCAGAGTTATAGCATACCAATAAAGCAAATCCTGGAATAAGGAAGAAATAAGAAGAAATAAGCTGCTAAAACATTTGTTCTTTCAACCCACCAAATTATATGAAAAGATTACATGTCTGTTAGTTCATAGTTTTAATCTATGCAACCTTTCCCCATCAACTATCTTCCATTAAGCTCCCATTCCCATCATGCATACCCTACACTTCCTTCCACATTTTAATACATTCTTATAACAGGAAATTAAATGTGAAGTATCTTAGCTATTCAGAGGATCTTGTTTGTATAGTATACTGGTTTATAGATTATAAATTCAGCAGACACACACTTAAACAAAAACACTGTATTTTTCTTACCTGTAGAAGTATACAGTATGCTCTAAGATCATCTTTTGTTCGTGGCCTATGAATGAATGTAATAATAAGCAGAACCACATATATACATCAAGTACACACATTAAGAGTCATGAAATCATGTACTCTATGATTTCACTTCGCTTTGCCAATACGTGCTAAATACCATTTTTAAGGATCTTCACTGCTCTCAGAAATTGAAAAGAACACTTAAAGATTCTGACTACTCTCTAAAGGCAGTAGGCTATTTTAGCATCTGTCTTTTGTGGCATAACACAAGAGAGAAGGTAAAAAAAAAAAAGTCAGAACTGAAGAGTAAGAGGTGTTCCAAATACGGAAGTCCACGCTGTTGGCTATCTCAGGTAAGACCACAGAAGAGTTTATTTGCTCCATCTTGGATATCTCCCATCAGAATTCTCCATACACTTCTACCACTGCAACCTCTGTAGTTCTTGCTGTTTATCTGCTTTGAGGCTTTCACATAACCACAAACACACATGCAGCAACAGCACAGAAAAGGTAGTATAAAGTGGAGAAAGGAATAGCCAAGGGCTGGGTCACAGGTGAGTCACAAGGCCCTATCTCTTGCGATCTCCTTTTGTACATCAGACTATGCATTCTCATTTCTTGCCGAAATGCCATCTCCAAACCTCCTGCCGTTGGACTACCCCTTTCTGCATCCTGCACTGCCCTTTCTAGGCTGTTGCCACATGTGAATGGTACTGTGAAGTAAACTTCAGACCACGGAATTATCTAGGTTAAAACATCCTAGGTGCTGTTGGGGGGTGGGCTGGGAGATTATGTTTTACTCTAGATAAATTCTGTAATTCATCTCACAGTTCAGATGCCCAAAAGATTACCCTGGCAACAAGCAGCTGAGATTTTGTGGGGGAATGTATGGCTGGGTCTGGGTCTGGCCCTCAGAGGTTCAATGTCAGCTCACAGAGTTCAAGCTATATTTCATCAGATTTGCCTGCCAAAAGGAGACAAGTTCTTATGAGTCAAATATGTTGTACCAGAACAACTTGGTCTAGTGGGAGGTGTCCCTGCCCATAGCAGGGGGCTGGAACTAGATGATGTCTAAGGTCCCTTCCAACCCAAAATCATTCTATGAACATTTTCCTTCTTTGGCTAAAACAATGAAGACAAAAAGTATACCAGTTGTAAGTGCTGGCACAGCACTAATGCAAACATTTGTTATGGTTACCCTTTCCATTCTTGTAGCAGACCATTAATTATTCCTTTTAGGACTGACTTCTGAACATCTTGAGGCTATGGAAAAAGGAGAGGAAAAATAATATCTGATGTAATTATACATATTCTGTGTAAGATGTTGTATGAAGAAGCAAGTTTGTTTTGCTTGTGATTCAAGCCAGCTAAGAAATCTTTTGTGTAATGATGCTGAGCTCCTGAGTATCTTTCCTCTGGCTGAGGCCTGGAGTGTGCCAGTGGTGGCTTTCAAAGCTTTGAACAACTTAAAAAACTGTAAATATAATATTCTAGGCACAGTACCTACTTTTTGCTACCCCCATTCTCACATTTTCCTTATTTCCCACCGTTCAGTGTCTCAGAGTCATGTCATATCATGCAAACAGTCTTTGAGACCTCCCACAGTATAAACTGTGCGTACAGTACTAGTAGCAAAATTTTTCTCCTCTTTTACTAGAGCAGTTTTCATGATTCTATGCAAATTCTCATGGGACCATTTTAAGCACCTTTTGAGAGATTCTTCAGAAATTGTGCCTATCTGAGAAAAACTTTTGGTATAAATTGCTTCTTAACATATTTCTTTGCTGAAATAATTATTATAATGTTTTAAAACATGAATTCTTTTCTTCTACTTACAGTATTTAATAAGGCATCATAAACAACATTCACAAATTTTTCATTGATTCCAGAGTCCTCAATGGTATTAAATGGAGAACTGGTATCTTTCTGTAAGATAATACATGAAGTATTTGGTTTTGAAATGCTTTGAATATTTTAGCTATCTTAAAAGAAAATTTTAACAGCAAGTTTAAACAAAACAGATACAGATATAACTATTTGTTTTCCTTATCAAAACATAAGGATCTAAGTTGCTTTTATTAATACGTGAAAAAAGCTAAACAATAGTAATCCTATACATTGGCAATATGCATGTAACACCATTACCTTGTTGTTCTATTATAAAAATTTAAGAGGGTTTCAAATAATGAATTACATTGAATTTTGATCTCTCATCTTTGTTGTCAATCCATCATCAGACAAGAGCAACAAAATCACAAGCATTCAATATTTATTAAGTAAAAGTCACAGGTTATTTTGTCCAGGTTCAGGCACTACTGTCCGTATTAAATATCATACGCACATTTTGTTCTGTAATAGGCAGGAAATACTTAGCGTGAATTCAGAAAGTTCTCAAACATGAATATGATCTTTCCCAGGGAAACATGAATATGCTATCACAACACAAGAACAGGTATACTACTTGAGCCCATATCACACTTTTTTTAGGCACAGGAATTTCTGTTTCCTGATTTGCCTGGGCTGTATTAGCCGCATTAGCACGCATGTTTTTAATCTGTAGCTTGCGTAGAAAGTATCCACACAGTCATAGTGTCACAAAAAGATGTAAATACGCTTGAAATATAGTTGCCTAAACTGGAATGAACAAATCAGTGCAATAATGGATTGTCTACCAAAGGCAGGTGAGACCATGACAAAATGATCTTAGTGGCCTTGAGTAACTAGCTGCAAGCCTTTAACTGCTGTTTTTGTAAACTCTTTGAAGATACAAAGTACTGTAAGTACTAAGCAGTATTATGAATTATTTTCTACCTTAAATGCAGCATTTATCTCCAGGAAAGAATCAAATGTTGTAGAATAAAAATCATGTACAGCTTTCCAATCTCCTGATGACTTAGCCTTTTCCACATCATCCCTAGAAAGAACATATCAAAATATTGGTAATATAAGAGTTCGATTTGCACAGCCACTTAGACTTAATACTGCACTGTAACTCAAAGCGTTCCTCACTGAGAACACTTGGAAGACTGACAAGTATAATATCAGTATCTTTCTAACACGTTCCTTGTCATTTTAAGATCATGGTATTACAAAAGAACAAAAGCATAATTTGTTTTTGGTACTCCTGAGCAATATCTTTTATTCAAAATGTTAATTCATGGTGTCACAGTTCAGTATGTTAAGACAAATAATTAGCAGAACAGAATTATGCTGAAGATACACTGACAGGACAAAATTTCCGAGACTAATTTATTTAAGTATACAGGCTCCTCAACTAGTCAAATTCATTATAATTTGTACAAAATTTTATTTCTCTTCAGATATTTCAAATAAAACTTAATCCTTGTATGTGACTGCATATGTCCCTTAAGGGGACAACAAAATCTATGGATTTACTCTTAAAGTCCTTTTAAGTATTGGACCTTAAAATAAGTATTTGCATAGGAAATTTTGTATAGCATACATTTAAAAAACAAAACAACCCCCCCCCCCCCCCCCAAAAAAAAAAACCCTGAACAACCTTTGAAGCAGAATTCTATTTTTCTGTCTACAATGCTAGTGATACAAATCCCAGCTTGCTCCCCCCCAGATAATTTCTTTGTATAAGATAATTTAAAAAGTTATCAGTGGGACATACTAAACATGAAAATGCTTTTTAATACTTTATTCGAGAGAATAAAATTATTGATAATTACATAATTAGGCAGTGGTCAATAGATACAAAAATCTGAATACAGAAAAAAATTTCAGCTCTTCAGATCACCTGAATACCACAGAGGATCACTTCTTGTCAAATTCTCTTTTGTATCTGTTTCCTTTTCCACCAAATACACACACTGTCTAATCAAAAAGTCTTCCTTTTCCTCACTGAATGCAAAAAATTTCAAATATAGAAAAGACCAATAAGAGTATATGCTCATATGTCTTCTGGAGCAACTGTGATTTTTTTTTTTTTTCTATCTCTTTGAAAAATAGAAGAATCAGGCTTCTTCCTAGGAATACTTCCCTCCACTTCTGGACAAGATTATCCTACTGTAAAACACTCAAGGCTATTACAGCAGGATAATATGGCTCTGTGGATGATAAGGCTATTAAAAAGAAAAAGAAAAAAGAAAAAAGCAGAGTCACATCTTCAATGAATTAGTAAATACCTCTCTAAGAACACATCCTCTCTAAAGAAATACTCTGCCAATCTATGTTCAAGGACTGCAGTCAGAATCCCCTAGTGTAGACACACCTTATGCCATTAGTTTTTCAACAAAGTTATGCCATTTCCTCAAATGACAGTGTCAGCATCACAATTTTTGTGAACATAGCTATGTTAAGTAGAGAAAAACATTCTCTATTGCTTGTGCCCACAGTGAATGAAGCAAAGACAGCAAAACTTTGTGATGTACACCTGACATCAGGGAAACAGCTATAGTAACTAAAAACAATTCAAGTGCTTTCCCTGGGGAGTTCTGCCAGCCCAGCTAAACTGATCACACATTGTGTGCTGAGTATCATAACCCTGCTGGAAGAAATTTAATGCAGATACAGTTTTGATTAAGGGTCTGTACTGATCTGGAATAACAGAAATGGAACACAAGACACTATTTCACATCAATTCTACAGGACAGCAGCATAAATATTGTCAGCACAGACTCTTTAGTTTTAAAAGTATTTTTACTTAGACAAACAAAGCATAGTGCCTCTCATAGAGAAGTGCAAGAACAGCTTACACTTACCACTGCTTAAAATTGTGGTCACATAAGCAGCAAGGATACATGACAAAAGAAATAAGTTTTTGACATAAAACTAATATTGAAAATTAATGCTCTTTAACATAATGCACAAAGAAAAATCATCTGCACTTTTAGCAAAGTTAGAAATAGTGCAGTTCACGTAATCACCACTCCAGGTCCTCAAATGTGAGGTTACAGATTTAAGCATCTGATGTACACTGTTTCACACAAGACTGAGAATACCCCGTACCTCAAAGCACAGGACACACCATAACTGGCAGTACAAACAAAATACCTAAGATCAAAAAGGATTTTCAAGCCTATTAGAAGCCATACCTACTGTTTTCTAAAACTAAACATCCACTGAATGTCAGGAACAGATTTTCTAACTCTGAAGTAGAAGCTTTGTCATTTCTTGAACAGAACAACACTTCAAGCTAGAGAAAGAATTTCAGTAATTTTCACTGTAACAGAACTATCAATCCCACCATTACAACCAGACTTACTACTACTGAACTGTTCCCTCATTTGACATTAACAAAATTAAATGTATGAATTAGGACAAAATGAAGAAAGTCCAAAGAAAGAAAGTACACTTTTACAAACACCAGTGTAACTTACTCAAAATCTTTCACAGTTTTGGTTCGGATAGGAAGGGAAGGTTCAGGAGGAATTGGTGCTTTCAGTTCCTGGGGTAGTGTATCTATAGAGATGCGCTGCTTTTGTCGTACATCGAGGCAAATAGGTGGTAGGTCTCTCACTTATTAAAAAAAAAAAAAAGAAGCAATGCAATTAAATAAATAAATAGTAATATATATATTTCTACATGAACTAGGAAAAAGAAAAAAAGAAACTCACACTGTCTGATTTTATGTCTTTAAACCCCGACTCATCCAAGCATTTTTCTTACCACGTGCTCATCCCAAACAGGATGGAAACTTCCACTAATTAAAAGTAAATAAAACCCTATAAACAAAAACTGTGTCCTGAGTGCCTAAACAAGTCTTTGTCAACAAACTGCTTCCTTCTGCCCATGGAGGGAGAAAATTGGCCAGTCTGTCTCATATCTAAGGCTTTCTGAAAGATGGGAGTCTCTACTACTTTATAAATGAACTGCTGAACAAGGCTGGAAACAAATTATTTGTGTATTGAACTGGTGGCATATTTCTGACCAAAAAAAAAAAAAAAGCTGGTGATCTGTATTCCAACTCATTATTAGGGAAAATAGCAAAATATTTTACTTACACAAGATGCACTGGTATTACATCAGTAATAATGCACCAGTATACACACAACAGTATTCACATCACACAAGAAAACCTCAAGTTCATATATAAATTTCATTTTTAGAAATAAGTGCTGCAGAATTGTCATTAAATCTATTTGTAGCAGTAGATGCTCAACTTTCTGAACATAAGCTACATGCCTTCTAAAGTCAGATGCATAATGAAAGTGCCCATTCTAAAGATTACACCCACCTGAATCGATGAGGAACTCAAGCTAAGCAAGTTAGAACACAATTACAAAAAATAAAAAAAAATCAAAGAATGTAATAGAACTACAGAGTTACCTAGGATGATCCTGTTATATTTGCTGCTTGAAAGATAAACTGAGCAGTCCATGACTGGTAGCCATTAGTCAGGAATAGTAGTGCTGTCCATTATTACATTTAAAATAAGTATTCTAAATATTCTAATATACAGACTGTATAGTGTTCCCTATACCTAAGAAAAATGTCAAGCTCCACCACACCAAAGTCCAACTATTTTCTGACATAAAAGGACAAGTCTTCAGACAGTTTTTCTACCCTATGATATATAATTTTAGCTACAGCTGACTGTGGATCATCTACAGCCTCCTAAAATAATCTCTCCAATAAATTAAATGGGAAATGCAAGTTTTCTGTCTTGCAGAGAATTACTGCTGAAACAGCAGCATCTTTAAACATTTATTCTCAATAAATTTAGCTGCCTATTCTAAGTACAAATAGGGGTTCTTTAACAAGGTCTTTCTGTTCCACTCCTTACTTTATATCTGATCTGAGAACATTGTATAGGGTTTATGTGGCAAGGTTTTGGCAGCAGGGAGGCTGTAGGGATGGTGTCTGTGAGAGGACAGATGGGGCTGCCTCAATGTCAGACACAGCCAGCTCCAAAACAGACCCACCACTGACCAAAGCTGAGCCCATCGGTGAGGCTGGTAGAGTCTCTGTGACAAAATATTTAAGAAAAGGCAAAAAAACCTGCACAGCACCTGAGAGAGAGAGGAGGGATTAAAAAGAAAAGAGAGAAAATCACCCTGCAGTAGAGAAGGAGGTGCTCCAGGTGAAACTGGCTGTGCTCCTGCAGCCCATGGGGGTCAGCAGTGGAGGAGAGACCCACCTGCATCCCGGGGTGAGCCCGTGTCTGAGCGGGCTGCTGGCAGGAACTGTGGCTTGTGAGGGACCCACACTGGAGCAGTTCGTTCCTAAAGGACTGTACCCTGTGGAAAGGGCCCACATCAGAGCAAGTTCTTGAAGAACTGCAACTCATGAGAGGGATCCATGTTGGAGAAGTTTGTGAAAGATGGTATCCTGTGGGAGAAACCCCATGATGGAGCAGGTGAACAGGCTGAGGAGGAAGGAGAAGCTGAGATCAAGTTTTATGAATTGACTGCAACCCCCCTTCCTCACCCCCTGTACCACTTGGGGGAAAGGAAGCAGGAGAATGGGGAGTGAAGGTGTGGAATTGAGCCTGGGAAGGAGGTGGGGCAGGGGGAAGGTGTTTCAAGTTTTGTTTTTGTTTTGCTTGAGTGGCAATTAATTAATATCCTCAAGTCAAGTCTGTTTTGCTTGTGATGGTAGTTGGAAAATGAACTCCCTGTCTTTATTTCAACGCATGAGCTGTTTCATCTTATTTTTTCCCCATGTCCTGCTGAGGAGGGGGAGTGATAGAACACCTTAGTGGGCATCTGGCAGACAGCCAAGGCAAATCCACCAAAACCATGAAAAAAATATTCCAATGCAGTATACACAAACACCCATTTTACTGACAGTGTCTTCTCAAATATTCTTAAAATGCTTTTCTAGCCTGACTTATATTGCATGTTTTTAAAAGCATTTATATGAATTATGACATACATTTGGGATAAAAGACCCTGCACAAAATAGAAAATTGTCCTCAAAAGTCAAACACATTAAACCAAAATCCTCTATGAAGAACCCTCTAGGCCTTTTTGCTATGATTCCAAGAGTTGTTTTTAAAATTAACTCAATGTCAAAGTAGTATCAGTACTCTACTGCCTACTCTGTTTATCACAGCAGAGAAATAGTTACTAGCAAAATCCCCAAAACCCAAAGGCAGCTTCTTTTCACTCATGCTAATGACAGAGACACTGTCATTGTGACTTAACTCAGCCACTATTCATCTGATGATATTAGATCCAAGCTGCCCTCAATTCCCTGAGTACGGCATATCGATTATAGATACAGAACCTTGCCCACTCCCACAGCTGGAATTTAAAGCTATTTAAAGAGGAGTAATTTAAAAACCAAAGTGGACACATAGATACTAAATTAATTCCAGACAAGGTGCCAAACAATCCTTCCATGTAAATGCTCTGCTATTGCACATCATTCTCTGAAAGCAGGATGGACTGACTTAGAAGAAAACTAAGACTATGTCTTATTTTTATACTCTGAGAAAGACAGGTAATTTTAATTTAGCTCTCATTCTGTCTTCCCAATTTTAAATGGGTTAAACATTGAACAATAACCAGCTGAATACACTGAAATTAGGAAAATCTTCTCTCCACATCTGCAGAAGAGACAGCTGCTGACAGAAGCTGTTTCTCATTTCAGTAAATTAAGGCTTCAGGTGCTAAACTGGTAGCTTGCACCCTGTCAGTGATGCAATTTTATTTTAAATACATGCAGCTTAAATAAGCTATACTAAAACTGAGTTTTAATAATATGTTTAATAAATACTGTCAACTTCAGTATGTTTTGCCATAATTGAAGTTTATTTGTAAATAGATTTATTTGCTCATCTGATATTCAAAAACATTAATCAAGATCTGTCACTTGAGTTCCATTGAGGAGAAACTTGAAACTTTATGTATTGAGTTGATAAGCAGCAATAACACAATATTACAAGACAAGAAAAAGCAACATTTCTGGCTGTTTGCCCAGTTACATCAAGTAAAAAGACTCAGCAATTCATGACTGCTTAAGGAATGATCAAAACCTTTGAGGAAGGAAATCTCACTGATACAAAGCAGAACTGACTACTACAAGGACATTTAGGGTGAATTGATTTAGAACAGCAGTTATTTTTATGGTGACCAACACAGCTACTGGCAGATGAAAATTTTCAATGTACGTGAAGTAAACAAATCTTACTTGTATTTGTAACATTATAAAAGAAGTAGAACAATCTACTTCATATACAGATTTCAGACCAGATCATTGCTGCATTAGAAGACTTGTTATATAAATTCAATCTGTGTGGCAGCTATATAGCAAAGAAACATCGCCCTAGCTTTCATGCTGTATTTACCAACATTACCTTTTCCACACTTTTGTTTTTCAATGAAATTAACATTCTTTGAACTCAAGCCTAAAGTATTACCAGTATATGCAGATATATATATACCTATTCAGACAGATAGCACATGTATAGATAAACTGAAAAAACCCCACCAGCTAAACATCATTCATGAATTCCAGAATAGCAAGAGAAGCATTTTTACCTGAGAAGTTTGTTTCAATGATTATGTTTTCCATAGAATACACATACATCCTCAAAAATTTTTGAGAGTACCTTGGACTGCTAGTCAAAGTAATCTGTTTTTATATAGGCAGGTTACCCTGATCCTTAAATTACCAGAATATCTGCTCAATTTGACCCACTGAGCTCAGTTTCAAGAATATAGCCTTGACTATAATAAATATTGCCATGCATTAGTGTGGTGAATAAGAACTGAGAGCACTTCAAAAGAGAGAGGTGTCTAGGGTCTTTTCAAGTACACAAAAAAAAAAAAAAAAGGTGGGGGGAGGATTTATTCTGTTCAGTGAAATTAATTCTGCAAAAGAGTACTGTACTTTACACATCGCTTGGCCCAAGACCAGGTTTAATTTTTTTGTCCTAAATTTTATTAAGCAGCAGGCTTTCATACAATAAGATTGCATTAAGCAACTATTCAGACAGTAGCTAGACAGGAAATAAGGCTTAAATAATGAAAGACTGTAGCTTGGAGTCTATGAATCAACAGCATTCATGTTTCTGTTAAAAAGAGTAGCAGCTGAGTAAATAACATTGACAAGAGGTCACTTTTAGCTTCTGAGAAGAATAATGTTATCAGAGAAAGCCAAAACATTTTATTTCTCTGAGGACTTTCAGATTCCAACAATATTACAAATTTTTAGATACAATTCACATATGAAGACTTTTCTTTAAAAATATATAGGTGAGAGCCATGGCCACCTGAAGGTTGTTCTTCCAGCTTTGTTACCTCAACCTTGCAGCACATTTGTAACAAGCAGCAGAGCTCTGACCTGTTTTGCAGCATCTTTTTGCCATACTCCAAATATTGCCCTCAAGAAAATCACTTCTACCTTAACTACCACTACCATGGGAGAATTCTTCACTGTCCATCTCCAGCCACCTTGGTTTCCTTTGTGCAGTACAGCGACTTGAGCAAAGTACAAAATTCTGTCTGAGCTCTCATTTACACATAATTGCCTTTTGTGTTTCAGCGATTTCCCTTTGAAGTAGCAAGCACCTCTTTACCCCATAACAAAAATTGCTTAAAAAAAAAAGTTTTCTTACATTGACTTCTGCAGTACAGCTAAAAAGGATACAGATTATTTTAGTAAGGAACCAATCCTGCAAGGTATAAGCCACCTTTTTCTGCACAACTTTGAAACTGACAATACCTGTCCGTGGTTTTCTTTCAAACTTGTGCTACTGAGATTGCTTAATTAATGCAGTCTCTTTCTAGCCTTGAATTCACTGAATGCTATTAAAGACTTAGAAAACCACAGAATAATAAGGCTGAGAGGGACCTGCTCACAGGCAAGATCAGTACAAACCTGACAAATGTTTGAACAGTCTTTTATCAAAAGTCCCAAATTACTGAAATTCCATATCCTAGCTCAAAAAACTAATAAAAATTTGAGGTCTAACCACAATGTCATCTCAACACGTTTCATGATTCTAGCCTACCGTACTGAATATGCAGCTCCTCTTTCTACCTTTTGATCAAATATCATTACCTCATCATACCACAACCGCCTTCCTTCTTGCCTTTAAAGCTCTTCAGAACTTATCAACCTTTGCCTATGAATTTTATTTTGTGTCATTACTGGCCTTCATCTTCACTGAAAAACAGCAACTCTCAACAACTGTCTCCCTGAAAAGCACTATGCTTGCCTCATCCTTTAGATAGCAATAGGAAAATTCTCCTCAAAGTTAAAACACAATTCCTAGAGAAACTGCCATCTGACCGCAGTGGGACGAGCTGTATCTGCAGATGGACTACTGAATCTGTGAACTTTCTTTAAAACTTCATGTGATTATTTCATCCTCCATGTCTATTTGTTTTTTTCTTACCCAAATTGTCTCTACGACACAACCTCTACAGAGGATGGACTATCATATATACCACTGCCTGTACAACGTACAGCAGAGCATAATTTAACGAAATCTAGATTTCTAGATTCGCTGGCACTACCACAATACAAGTATTGGCAGAACACTGAGCCCCTTCTTAAATTGGTAACTAAGTAACACAGGGCTTTTATTCTCTTACCATTTTTGATGCTGGGTATAACAAGTTGCGTAGGTGAATTCCTGTTTCCGATGCCTTCTTTCTTCTGGTTGATAGTTGTGATGAAATTGCTGAAAGTGGAAAACTGATTTTTGGTTCCTCTCTCCAACCCCTGTAATTAAGATGACAGCATGCTATAAAGGGCTAATATATTACTGCAAGAGTATTCTTACTCACGAGGTATTACACTGAATACTTAAATATCTTTTATCATAGAATTATAGAATGAAATCTTGAAATTAGATTGGTAATACCTAAATAAGACATAAATAATGATTCTGCCAGTTTGTTTAAACTTTAATCAGGAGAGATACCATAAAATTCCCTTCCGTTACATTCAAAAACTCAAATATTAAATTACAGGATATGAATATATCCTTGGACTACTGTGAGGAAAACACAATACAATTAGAATGCTTTCAATGATATTCTAACTTTCTGCATCCTAATTTCAAACTACTTTTCTAATATCCCTCACTACATCCAGCTCAGTTTAAACAGATGAAAGTGTCACATATTCCTTTTTCCAAATAACCCTAATATACTCAAATGGTTTAGACAAATTCCCCAAGACTTGAAACATGGGGCCAAAAACTCTATGTAAGCTAACCTGCAAATAAATTTAAATAGTGGCTACCTGCATAAAACCCCCTAATGATTAAACATCGTCAGCATCAGCTGCCACTGAAGAAAGGCTAGCCAACAAACATTTCTTAACATAGTGTTAAAAAGACCTGCTTGAGTACATATATGTGCTGCCACCAAGGAGTCCGCACAAGCCTTTGCTAAGAAGTGCTGAGCATTAATGTGTTTTCACAGTGAACAGAAGTGAAATCACACAACAGATTTCCATAGGATTGCACCAATCGGTCTGTTTGATGCTGAGTGCTATTAGATATAGCTATTTACTCTGGAGAAGTTGCAAAGCATAGGTGGGTTAAGGGGCTTGCCGAAGACAACAGAAATCCCATGATAAAGATTTTCATTTCAATCTCTGCTCCAAGGCATCTGTTGATATGAAGCAAAGGCAGGTCAACTCAAAAAAATGTACACATTCTTCCTGCACATAATGATTTTCAGCCTCACAGTAACCTACAGATTAATTTGCTTGATATCTGGTATCTGCACTCTCAGAGAAAATGGTTGCATCCAAATCAAAACTGTAATTCCCCAAACAAGAATAGAAATTCTAGAATAATTAACATACTATCAATTTTTTAAACCCATACATTTCCCTTTCCCCTTAAGAAGGACTAAATTTGCAGTAAGACATGCAGCCAGCGTTCCGAGGGAAGCACTTCACTTCCACCACAACATCCTGAAATACAACCAGGAGGGTAATAACACAGCCCACAAACCTGCCATGCCACAGTGCACGCAAGCTGGTATGCTGCCAGGAATTTTAAATAACCGTGGCACATACAGACATTTTTCCATGGCTTATAACTCAGCAAATTACAAACTTGAGCAATCAGCAGGACTTCTGGATTTAAAAATACCAAGTTTCATTTTCTAGCTCCAAATTCCTTGTATGCAACAAACATTCAAAAATAAAATGTAATTACCACTATAATTTTCACATTAGCTCTTTCTTTTGTTCTGTGATAGTCTTTGAAATATCTTTAAGATGTTTCTTAGAAATCACCTGGCACATGGCTGGACAAAAAACAGAACCTGAACAAACATGGCAAGACATGATTGACTGAACAAGGACCTCTAAACAAATCCAGATTTGAGGTTGATCTGCTATTTCACTAAATGTATGCTCTAGCTAGAAAAACCTCTGAACCTTGGACTAGTCTAATTATGATTAATAGGGTATAGATATGATAAATGATTGAGAAGTGGAGTTTTTATGAAACAGACTATTGTGACAGCCTTTTTGACTGATTCAGCTTTCTAGGTTTTACTCCAGCCATGCAACTGAAGTAGCATAGCTGAACAGTTATTTTAAAAGGTTCTTCCTAATGCCACCTCCCTCACCAGTGATCAGAAAGAACAAAAATCATGTGTTATTTAACTCCACCATCCTACTCCAAGTGCAATTCCAACAATATTAAACAAAAGTATGGACAAAGGCTTTAATGGAAAGCCTTGGAAGAATACTGCGAAACTAAATGCTCGTTAATGAGGATCTCTGACATCTACTGGGAGAAAAATCTAGGACATGTGTACTGCACCAAGTCATACTTATAAAATTTTGTAGGAGGTCAGTGAGCCTCTAGAACCTAAAACTCTACACACATAGTGCCATCAGAAAACTAAACCCTCACATATGAGTATGCTTAGAGGGAGTAAGTGGATCAAAGTGATCTTTAATCCTCTTTTTAAGAGCATATTAATAATTCACAACTCTACTGGCTTCTACATGAAAGTTTTCCAAAGCATTAAACCCTCCATAAGACTGGAGAGGTACTAGCATTATACTTTATAAATCTATGTTTTTGTTATTGAAGTTAAATTAGATGGTGAAAATAAGTCAAACTGTTTGCAAAGACCACATACAGAGTGCTTTCTGAGAAGAGGCAAAAGACCATCTAGAAGAGTTTCTTGAAAATCCTTCTCTTTAACCCTAACATAACTCACTCAAGACCCATATGTATGTGGCAGGCAAAGGTCAGTGAGGAGTAGAAGGTTTTCTTCCCTGTGCAAGAAGACATGGAGGACACTCAGATTACCTAAAGGCAGCTGTCAGTGCAACAGCCTACTCAAGAACTAGGATTTTCCCTTCCACTCATACCTCGAAAGGTGTAACATAGCACTGGTTTAGCTTTACAGGAGCTGCTACTTGTTCCTTCATCCTAGAGGCAAGTTCTTTAGCTTCCCAGAAGTTTCTTTTCAGAATCTGAGTACTGACCTTCAGACCATCACCCCTTATGCATTATTTCTAATCACCATGTGGCCCCTAAGAAAAGCTTGAACTCCTTGCAGGATCATGTTAATTTATTCAGGGACTAATTTAATCTCAAATAAAAAGAGTAACCATTCTTCCACGATGCCACACGGCCCTTGGCTAGGAAAAGCCATGATATGAATGACAATAGCAATAGCCACATAATGCCTTTATTCCAACTTGCAGCCAGCTTAAGCTCCAGAAGAGACATATTTCAAGCGTACGCTCTTAAAAGAAAAAGAGGATACTGTGGTTATCTATTGACTTACTAAAATTCTGACCTTTTCCACAGCTATTGCGGGGAATGGAAACTGTTTAAAGGATGTGTCACACCTTCACATTCCCTTTGAGGAAGCTCTAGTCATACCCCATCAGTTACACAAATCTATAGTGGGTCTTTAGTGCATTGAAGAGGACATCAATTACACAAAATCCAGGGAGATGTTCTGATACAAGGATATCATACAGAGACAAGGTATAGTATCTATATCACCAAAGTCATCATATGATGGCTATAAATTTAGAAATAATAAGCAGAGAGAATAGGAAAACTAAGGTCATCTGGAATACCACTGTATTTGTATCAGGCATGTATTTTTAAAACAAGGGAATTTCAATAAGAAAGAAAACATGAATAAGTAAAGACTTTTTAAAGACAATAATTTCCCCTTTTTGTCATTATATCATATTACAAACTTTTCCCAGTTTAATGAGAAGGAAGCTGAGAACATATTTCTCTCTTTAAAAGGGCTTGAGAGGATTTGGTTAAGTAACACCCAGTTTTTGATGTTGAATCAGAACTTTTAATACAAGACCTTGTACTGAAATCATGCTATATGTGATGAATCTCACATCTTCACAAAGCCCTGGAATTAGGTGTGTAGGCTGGTCACAACTAGGGTTTAGCAGACCAACAGTCCAATACCTTATTTACAGCAACTTATAAAAGTCTTGCAAAAGCATACCTGCATTCCCTATTTGATATATTTGGATCAAAAACTGCATTCTGTCACAAACAGAGAAATCCAGGGCTATGGAAATACCTATTACGTCTGTCCACAAAACTCTCTCCCTGTAACATACTATTAAAACCCATATGCCGCTCTTTGTAAATTCAAAATCCCACAGGCATTCGACAAGCAATCCCACCCAGCCAGATCTGAGCTCCCCTGTAGCAGGTCAACTTAGGCAACTTACGAACTGTTTCCAGAGGCAGAGGCACAGGAAGGATGCCCAGCTACAGTGGGAATTCTACATGGCTGCCCAGTTGCACATTTTTCATTATCTGAGCTAAACCTGAAATGTTTTAGACCAGCACTTGTACCTTTATTCTATGGGACTGACATTTGCAACTCAAAGTTTGAAGTAGAGATTTTCAAAGGTACAAATAACTCCTGGGCATTTGTCCATTACAGACTTTTCCCACCAAACTTGTATTTGAATCACAAAACCAAACACATTCTTCCACATTCAAACAGATTTGCAAAGCTGAAAGCCTTTCAAAATATTGGAACATTGTAAGCAAAACACAAAATTGGCAGAATTGCTCACAGGAGTTTGCCTTTTGCCTACAGTTACTCTGCTTAACATTACAATTATTTCAGGACAGTCATAAACATTAGACGTTCAATCTTTAAACACAAATTATGTAAAACAATAATTTCTAGTAAGTCAGATACTTATCAAAACTGTTGAATTAAAATCTCATAAGTGTATTACTACAGGATTGGTACAATTTTTGCTTTGTTGTTGTACTGAAGTTACAAAAAGCTTTAACACTGAGCTACGCAATATGTTCAACGCCTGCCAGGAAAATTTTATGTTTTGTAACATTGTATAGTCAGAAGAAAGAAAATCATAACTCCAGTAAAATTAAAAATCTCAAACGAGGTTTCTGAAACAAAACTATTCTGGGTGATAGCCTTCTCAGTCTTTTACCCATGTTAACTCATTAATCAATCACTGAAATGTTTTGACACCTTCACTCGACATGACAAAAAAAAAACCAGAAAAGACCATTTAAGAAAAAGTTAAAAATACATAAGTATTTTCCAGCTATCTCTCTTGCCGTTAAGTGTATTAAGAGCTGAAACCCTCCACCCCCAAAAACCCTTAACGCACATTCACCATGCTGCAAACCCTCAGTCATGACTAACCCAAAAGCGCAGACCGTTGTAAAATGTTACAGAACTATAAGTAGAGGGAGAATTTATAGCTTCATTATGTCACTGCTTACAGATGCACTTGTTATTTTTAAGAAACTTGAATGAAAGCCTCTCAACGGAAAAGAGCACTGAAAGAAAA
>NW_010142035.1:0-4416 GCF_000699245.1 Pterocles gutturalis
TGGGATGGTGGGCCTGAGCTACAGTATCTTCTTCAAAAAGTTCCTCAGATGAACAGAACCCATCTGTGGTGGCAGAATTTTTCAGATGCATAGGACCATTTCACTACGATGACAGTTGCTCAGTGCTGGGTGAGGCAAGGTCTCTGTGGAGGGGCAGTGCTAGCCCAGGCCTGGAGGTTGGCACAGGAGAAGGTGTGAGGAGGACAGATGTGCAGGGGAAGTCTAAATGCCAAAGAAGCAGCCAAACCCAAGCCTGTCACCAAAGGAATCATAGAATCATAGAATGGTTAGAGTTGGAAGGGACCTTAAAGATCATCAAGTTCCAACCCCCCTGCCATGGGCAGGGACACCCTCCACTAGACCAGGTTGCTCAAAGCCTCATCCAGCCTGGTCTGCATCCACTGCAGGAGCTGCAATGGATGCCAGGGCTCAGGAGACGAAGAACTGAAGAAGTCATTTGGGCTTTCGGTTCCTATCTCTTTTGGAGTTATATTTATTTTGCAAATGACCTTGAGCAAGTGGAAAGAGAAAAGGACAAGAAAGGGATGTTTTTGTCTCTTCTGTTAATCTTCAGTTTCTTGTAGCTTTTTTCTAAGGTACATTAGGAGTGAAAGATTTTTTTTGAAGATACCGACCATTTGTTGGAAGAGAAGGATGCTGATTTGGTGTGGTTATTTTTAGATTATGCTATCAATTTCTGTGTTTTCAGGTGTTGTATGTAGGTTATGAAAGACCTAGGGAAGCCTGATTCATTGTGTTTCCATTTGGAGCTTTTACCACTCTGATATTCTACAATCTATTGCTGAATTTTGGACTGTGTGATGGAAGAAGGCTATTGGGAGACAAATGTGGAAAACACAGCCTTCCCAAATGAAACCTGTGGTCTCAACTCGGTGAGAAAGCAGCTTAGACTGGATAAGGTCTGGTTAAAGTCCTGAGGACAAGACAACACAGCTAAAATTTCTCTGAACTTGACCAAGAAATTGAGTAAATTTCCAGTGTATGTGTTTACATACAATTGCCCTTCTGATATTTTGACCATATCCAAACTCAAAACTAGAATTCTGAAATGGATGCAGAATGTGAGGGAGGTGGTTTATATGCCCAGACTCAGTCATGAGGCCCTGATATCACATGAGGTTTTAGCTATTAGCCTAATACTATTAGTTAAACTGCAAACTGCATAACAATTACACACTACATCTAATTGGAATTTGATGTTGTGAAACAAGAATAATTACTTCAAATTCCTGTATAAAGGACTCTGTGCTACCATTTGTGATATTAATGCACTATGTGATAAGAACAGACTTTGATTGCACACACTATCTTTTATTCTCAAGGTATTTCAACACATCTTACTAATAAATTCATCTAAATATTGGCAATGCAATGAATGAGTAAGCAAACGTGGCAGCCGGTATGAGCTGAACAACAGCTCCCATGTTACGGATCTGGGCATTCAAACCTGCTTAACTGGGAGAAAAAAGATTGGCAAGAGACCCGGGCTTTTTCCCTACTCTTTCTGAACAAAGTCCAAAAGGAGATTAAAGATTTGAGAACATCGACAACTGGAGACCAGCAAGATGAACTATATTGAGACTTCTCATTTTAAAATATCAGCCAGAAATAAAAGAACACCCTCTGTAAAACATGTCATGATTTTGTGGGATACAGCTTACTGGGTGATTTACTACATTGCAGGCAACAAAATAGCTGTATGGGTTAGAGTTTACTGTAAAATTAGAAACCTGGAGGATACTTGCAGGAAAATTTCAGTCAGTTTAATTTTTTTTCCTGCTCTTTTGTGTTTCAAAATGGCCCTTTTCTAATTCTAAAATATTTTTGAGAGCTATTTTGAGAAGAGGAAACATTTTAAATCTCAAGGTGGGTGGTTTAAGGTTCTCTCCCTCTCCATCAGTTTTCCTGTGAAAAATCGTGAAAACACAACCTTCTGCTTCATGTCTGCTCCAACCAGTACAAGGGTCATATGCACAAATAAAAACAGAAAAACTGAGAAAAAAAAGATCTTCCACAATAGGAGATGAACTGTTCCTCATTTTAAAGTTTGGCCAGTCTTTGCCACATTAGAGTTGATTTGAATTTTTCCATAATCATTTGCAACTCTTTAAAAGTCATCGCTCTTTATGTATGAAGCTGTGGAATACAACCTGGGTAATACTTAGCTACACCCTGAAGCAGAAACTAGTACCTCTTTCAAGTTTTCTATAAGCCACTCCTGCCACAAGAGGTTGGCAGAGTTTGAGCTGTTCAGATTTCTACTACTGGTAGCAAGTGTCTGCAGATCTCTGCCACCCTCTTGCAGTCATTACTAAGCTCTTATTTTTCCCATTCTCTTCAGTTTATATTCATAAGAGCTCCAGAGAACCAGAAGACTAAAATCAGGGGTATTTTCAAAAGCATATAGTTCTGGTCAACGCCTTATCTTACTGAAGTGAATGCTGAGGTGTCTTGGACTTTTGCAGGAACCCATTTATGTTGAGGACAAGTGGTTCTGAAATATCAGTAGATGTATTTTACTGATGAAATATTTTCCTTTTTTTTTTTTTTTCCTTCAAAAATAGCACCATTTCTCAGTCAAGTGGAACTAATACGACTTCCCTTTGGAAACTGGTACTTGCTGTGGTATTACTGTTATTTGCCATGCCAGCATGACCGTGAAAATAAGGTTTGCCACTCGTCAGAGCTACTTCTACAGCACCATTTTCTACAGTGGGTAACATGTACCTGAAGGGCAGCTGTTGTTAACCATTTCTCAGTGGCTGAGATTTTCCCAGATTAGGAGATGCACGTCTTCTCTCATGCATAGCAATTTCAAGTGACAGATTATAAAATTGCACCAAAGTGACCGAGACATTCAGTCCAGTCCAGGATGGCCTGATGGATTCCTTTTCTGTCTCCTACACGCGAGCATACGCTGTAGTTATTAACCACGTGCATGATTTAATGTTATTGTCACCTTCAGACAGTGTGACGTGCGCGAGACAGGCAAGGGTGCAGGCTGAGCCTGTCTCTCACCCTGCGTTAGGGCAGGTCCCGCAGGAGCAGGAGATGGGGCGACACAGAGCTGTGAGAGCGGGGCGGTGATGCCGATGTCCCCAGCCACCGCTCGGAGCTGCGGAGCGGGGGTGGCCCCAGAGGAGGCACGGGCCGAGCTCCACACGGGCGCTGTGGCAGGGCAGGAGGAGATGAGGCATGAAAGCTAACGGGAAATCTGGCTGCTTCACCCCGGGCGCTGGCAGGGAGCGTGTGCCTGCCCATGGATTTAGCTCTGTTCCTAAGGCAAGGTTGTCTCTTAGGTAAACAAACAAAACATCATGGGCAAAAATTCTCCAAGACGCATGTAAAACGTGCGGTAAGAAATGTAAAGTGGGGCACAAAGTACTATCATGGCTGAGAATCTCACTCTGGAATAGCCTAAATTGCTCTGTAAACAGCAGAGGAAGGCTTTTCAGGAAACATTTCAGAATCACTGGGAGATACACTTGCAGACACTTGCATTTCCATTGCACTTCAGCATGTGCTGTGACTGCTCCGATGGGTTAATTTCTGGAACAATAGTTAGACAGACTGGAGAGGAATACAAAATAAACAAAGCTAAATTATTTCAATTTTGGATCTCAGCTATTCAATTTTAGCCCTGTTGCTAAGTAGGAGTCATTCTCCTATTATGTTTTTTTTTTCTTTTTTCAGATCAGCTCAGGACCCATATGTTTACTTTTTAGTGGAGCATTTTGAGTTTCACTGAACCTTTAATACTGAGATTTTAAAAATAATTTGAGAATGTCAAGTCATGAGGGAAAGTAATCCATTGGCCAAGACAAGGACAGGGAGTGTTACGGTCCCTGTGCCCAGTTGTTCAAAACTGGCCTTGAGTTTTCATCACTTGAACTTTGTGAACTCCTGATTGCAGGTGAGCAGCCCTGCAGTCCCCTAGCTGAGGCTCTTGTCATGTCTGTGGAGATGCACTGTGGAGATATATCACCTCCTGCCCCTTAATCTGTTGCAGAGGTCTAGGGCAGAAAGGGTTGCTAATGGGGCAAACAGCTGACGGTGCTGCCTTCCCACCACCTCCTCTCCCCCCGGGTGTCCCTCACCCTCCAGGAATCGTGCACCCTCACCTTACCCCATGCTCGGCCCCCTAGAAGGGAGCTGTGCACACAAGGGGGCCTCCCGCCCCAGCTTCACCTCTTGTCCGCATTTCAAACCCCCATACAACCGCAAGGAAAAAAAAGAAATAGGAACTGTGGGGCTGACGGGTGCGGTGGTGGGGGTAAAGCTTCCCCCAGGCCGAGGAGGGACCTCCAGCCTTGGGGGGAGAGACTCGGGGGGCCCGGAACAGCACATCGCACGACGCGGGGCGAGTTGGTTGGTGGGGCCAGAGGCCGGGAGCAT
>NW_010142036.1:0-27981 GCF_000699245.1 Pterocles gutturalis
TGGGCTTGATCCCCTGATTGTCCTGTACACGCCGTGTGAGCACTCTCAAGATGAACCGTTCCACAATCTTCCCTGGTACCAAGGTCAGGCTGACAGGCTTGTAGTTCCCTGGATCCTCCTTACAGCCCTTCTTGTAGATGGGTGTCACACTGGCAAGTTTCCAGTCTTCTGGGACCTCCCCTGTTAGCCAGGACTGTTGATAAATGATGGAGAGTGGCTTGGCAAACTCCCCTGCCAGCTCCATCAGTACTCTTGCGTGGATCCCATCTGGCCCCATAGACTCGTGTGTGTCCAGGTGGCGTAGAAGGTTATTAACTGCTTCCTCCTGGATTGTGGGAAGGTTGTTCTGCTCTTTGTCCCTGTCTACCAGCTCGGGGAGTTGAATACCCTGAGGATAACTAGTCTAGTCGCAAAGAAGGCATTAAGCACCTCGTCCTTCGTGACAATGTTCCCTCCTGCATCCAACAAGGGATGGAGATTCTCCAAAGCTCTCCTTTTGTTGTTGATGTATTTGTAAAAACATTTTTTATTATCTTTTACCGCTGCAGCCAGGTTGAGTTCCACCTGGGCTTTTGCCTTCCTAATTTTAACTCTGCGTGAATGATACAGTCAGATTTAACCTGTGATGAATCATGCACGTCAAAGAGTAACGCTGAAAAGTTTTATAAAGTTGAATAATTTTTGAGAAGACTATACATTGCTTCACAGCCATAACAAAGTTAATCAGAATTCATAATTTAAAACATAAACTCAACAGTGGAAAAGTTGTGAAGGTTTTTTTCTTTCATGAATATTGTTTTTATCTATGTTTACATCCCTTATCTTTTCCTCTAAAGCAACAGCCATGTCAAGGGATTTATAGATGTTTTTCCAATTTGTAATAAATCCTGTGGGCTAAATTCTGGTTCAGTTGAATCTTTGGGATTATTTCAGTTTTACCTAATTTTGCACAGATCAAAACTTGCTCTTGTGTACATAAAGCATTTTTTGCAAGTCTAGTTTACAATTTAAGAATTGATTTAACTGTAATGTTAAATCACATAAGAACCTGAGGGGATGGTTATGGATTTATTTTTAAATGTACATAGAAGACAAACATCTTTGAAATTCTAATGTGTTTTTACTCTTTTTCATACAGCATGTACTTATCTGCCTGCCCAACAGTGCTTCTTATCAATTTCACCAGGTGCAGAGCAGATAGCTAACAGTGGAAGATTAGAAGCATCTCTAGAGTGAAAATAAAAATAAAATAGTTTCCTAAATTATCTAGCATCCCTTTCACAGTTACTGGAAGATAATGATACTTGTGTAATTACTGCTTTTATCACCAACAACAAAAAATATGTTTCAGAGTCATTTGCAACTTGCTCAGATTTCTACCATAAGAAAATGGTTAGGAAATCTACATGCAAAAAGATTTATTTCTCGGTAGTGTAGTTAAATTCTTCCAGGTTGTATTCGGAAATAGTAAATGATGTCACTTAAAATGTGTAATGACTACCTATATTTGAAATGTTTACTCGTGTGAACAACATTGTTGTTTCTGCTTTTGCAAGTACTCCGGGAAGGTGAGTCTGACAGTGCTGTTCAGTTTAGGTTCTCTTTGCACCACATATATAGAGGTTTACTTTGTATGCTATACTTTACAAAGTACATGCATATGTTTCAGCAAAAGCAGAACTTACGGTTTGTTGCTTGTTTTTTTTTGGTTTGTTTTGGTTTAGGGTTTTTTGGGTTTTTTATTGTTGTTGTTTTTAAAAATTTCCTCACAGCCTACACGTACTGAAGCTTTGGGGGGGACTGTTTTTCACCAGTTTTCAACAGTCACACTGTTGGTTTTTTGCTGCTTTTTTTTTCTTTAAAGACATATACAATTTCATACAAGATATCACATTTATTTTTACTTGAAGAGAATAATGGTCTGCTATTAGTTGAAATGTTGAATTACAAATTTTCTCTTTCTGTTCTTAAAAAAATCAAAATTCTGCAACAACAACAACAACAACAAAAAAAAACAGTTGATGCAAGAAACCAGATGTTTCATCATTTCTAAGTGATAGCAAAATCATGCTGGAATCTTTCGTGTAGTTCCTATTGGCAAGAAAACTAATTTTACATAGTCAAGTAGAACACCTGCTGTGCAAGAGGGTTTTCAGACCTAGCTGACAATACCGTTGTGATATTATTAGCAGTTTTAAACGGCAGCAAAAATACAGGATTCTTTCAAATGGTTCAGGTTACTGCAATTTTAAAACAAGAATAATTTTAGTATTATTTTAAGGAAATTGTGTTATAGATAAATGTGCCAATTTGAAAATATCTTATTGAAGATAAGGCCATGAAGATCATGTGCATTTGAAACATTTCAGTTTGTAGTCCTGATATGCAGAAAAACAGTTATCTAAGGCAATAGTGCAATTACTGCTTCCCCAGAAGCAGTGGCAGATTTGACTTGTCCTTTCACTTTTTAATTTTTCTCAGAAGGCTTCTAAGTCAGTCATTTTAATTAACTTGTGGATTAAACCTGTTGTACACATCCTCGGCCTGGGAGCAATTTAGTATTAAGATAACAGGCCTGCTGTTTTAGAGCTAAAATCCATGGCATACTGCACTTGTTTTGGCAGTCAATCATGTAGATCTATGAATGCATATAAAACTGCAGATTCATAATCATCTTAATAGACATACAGAAGAAACACTTGCTTCATAGACTACAAGGACTCATTAACCTGGTAACAAAAATATTCTTCAAAATATTTTTCAGACATATAACACTCAAAAGATATGGTTTTAAAAAGTTTTTTATTATACATCTAGGTAATAGACTATGGTTCTGATGAAAGAGCTACTAGAATTTATGGTGTTAACTCTCCTGTATCTTCCATCATGTCTATTTCTTCTTTTTCACATTCTCTAAAACTCTGCTTCCAAATGATACTTGGTACTTCTTTTATCGAAAGAAGTGGAAATTGTAGCTACTGTCTATATCTTAAGATTTATTTTAAACAGGCTGATAAAAACTCTCTCTATGATACTGATCTACAAAGACTGTAACTAAATAATATGTGAATGCCAAAGACATCAGCTCTGGAGGAGCTGAGTACTCTTGTAACATATTCTTGGAGTTCCACCTTGGAGTTAAGAGTGCTCACAGCTTTGTATCACCAATCCTGAAATCAAGAAAATCTTCACATCTATAATTAAAGTTAATTAGATATAATCAGCTGGTGATGATGTAAAATGAAGAATTGTAATTCTGGAATTGTATCTGCTAAACAGATCCTACAAAGCAGCTAAGTCACAAAGATTTCTCAGGAAAAATTTTCCTCTGTGGAAAATGCTTTACCACTGAAACAGCAAATGCTGTCTCCTTTCTCTTTAACACACAGAAATTTCCATATTTGTGTGCTTTGATGAGTTTCACATTAAATAATACCGGTATTTTTTCTGGCTAGCTGCCTTTGCAGTCAAGTCACTCCACACTTCTAAGACATGTTTTAGCATGACATTCATGCTGCTTTGGTGTCTATCTCCCATGTACAATACATATCAAGAGGAAAAAGAGAGGAGTTTAATGTTAGGAATTGTAGATATATATAAACCCACTAGAAAGATTTTGATTCAGGAAAATATTGAGTACTGTTTACTTTTTGAGGTCTCTTTGGTTTTTCTGTAATTTTGAGATAGCAGAAGACTGGACTGTCATGGTTATTGGCATGGTTTTTTATGTGATTTACGATATCGAGTATTATGCAGCTACCTCTGGAACAGTCAGTTCCAGCATAAAACATAAGAGGGTTCTGGCATGAAAAGCAGATTATACATAAAAATGTTAACACCCTATACTAACAAATCTTTACAGATTTTTTTTATTTTTTTTTTTTTTAGTGATGTACATAGTCTGGGTAGGATATAGTCATTTTTTTTATAAGGTTAGTAAAAAGTCAGGAAAGGATATTTTCCCATCAGAAGATCTTGGTCTCATCTAGTCATCATTTAAATGGATTTGCATTTTATCCTTTTTCCTAATGGTTTACTAAGACTCTCAATATTCTAATATTTTTTTACATTCCAATATTTTCTGTTGTTTGAAAGGGTAGTCTAAACTGCAAACTATACTTGTTAACAATTTAGTCTTTGTTTTGGGCATTTAAGTTTAAGCCAGAAAGCTGTTGAACCAGTAATGTAAATATAAATTTGAATTTTAGGAAGATGAATGTATGACAAATTCCTTACCAAGCTCTAATACTCCTTAAAATGTGCTCTTCTTGAAATGCAGTTCAGGTCTCATGGCCCTTTAACAACTTGTCTCTGCAGCCTCTGCTATTAAATTGCTTTGGCCTTTGTATATCCTCGTAGTGTGATAGCATATCTTCTGTCCACTTAAATTGCCATAAACTCCTGTAATGCTTGATAAAATAAAAAACAGAAAACCAGAATAAAAACTAGTGCCTTGTTTGTAGAGGGGTTGGTCGCAAGCACTTCTGCCTCCCTCTGAAACCAAGGAGAACAGAAGACTCTGAAAGACATCTCCAGAAGCATGAAGTGTGTTGTGAGTGTTCTAAAGGCAAGTGGTACAAAAACCAAATGTGAAAGTCATGTTTAAGTTCATTTCTTTTTTCTTAGGGCCTCAGATAACTACTTACATTTCTTATGCTCTTCTTCACCAATAGAAAAATTCATGTCACCTGCTCTCTATCCCAATCATAATGTATTTGCTAGGCATATTTGAAAATAGCTTTGTCCTTTGTATTTTTTAAATAAAAAATGTAGATATTTATATACTTTTTTTTTTACAAAACTTAAAAAAAATACATTTGAATGGGAAATGTATGACAGGAAATTATTTGCACCATGCTGAATACAAGAGAGGAGATGTCTGCGTGTGGGTTTTAAGTGAAGACAGTTATAAAAGGAGTGCTACAAATAGAAATAATACCAGAGTAGCATCACATTCACAAAAGGTTACTGTCTCTTAACAATGTGAGAGAACTGGGATGACTAAGTAGATAAGTCCCAGAGCTTACAGGCAAAAAGAGAGAATGTGGAATAAGAGCAAAACAAACACACTGTGCTGTGGGCAGGTCACCCAAAGGAAAGGAGGGAAGGGGTTCCTGCCCTTTAGTCTGCCTGCTAGATTCCGCAGAAGGAGCAATGAACATGCCATATGGAAGTGTGAGAGCTGCTGTCCAAAGACAGGAAATACTCTGCTGCTGAGAGTGACTTGTGTGACATTGTAAAATGACAAGATGCCATATTGTAAAGCTGTGACAAGTCCTGCAGACTGTTCAGCTGTTTATCCAGAGACTACGAGGTCTCTCCTTATCCCATTTCCTCACAAGTAGCCATGGCTGGCTGCTGCCTGATAATTTCTTCTGGGGAGGGAAGGCACAAAGGCTTGTCTATGCTAACGAGTGCCAATACCATCCTAGTGCCTTGGCATGCCTATGACATACCCAACATGGAAACAGCATATACACCTTTCCTCAAAAGCACGCAGCAAAATTCAAATACGAAAAGTAACTAAATGACAGATGCAGTAAATGCCACACAATGCATATTCTTGAACACAAACTCTGGAAAAGGCAAGGAAACTAAGAAACTCAAAGTCAACATGCTCAGTCTATCCTGAAGTTACTTGCTGCTTAAATAATCCCAGTATCATTACCACTAGGAGTGCCACAGGCAAATTCAATCAATCAAAGTCACACAAAACTTTGAAACACTCTAATCAGTCCAAGGCTTCCAGTGTAACATCTCCACTACATGGCTTCAAATGTAAATGATTTCCCTTCTTTAAAATAATATTCACTCCTGCTTTCGTCCTACAAAGCCTACAGTGCAGGAAAAAGAAGAAACTTTATTATTTGAAATACAGACTAATAAAGTATGTGGCTGTGAGGTCTTGACAGCCTCAGTCACAACACAGGCAGAAAGAGCAGAGGGAGTAAAAAGGGATGAAGATGTATAACAGACCTGCCTGGGATACGTACGTTATGGAATAAGTGTGAGTAAAGTAAAAGAAAATAGAAATCCAATTTCTGCTTTAGGTGGCCGGTGAATTTAAATGATATGTCTCTAAAGAGGAATTTTAAAAAAATTATTATTTTTATTTTGCAATTTATGTATCATTAATCTCTGAGCTGACATTCCGTTTCTAGGCAATAGCTTTGGAAATTGAAGTATTGTGAGAAAAGCCAAGTTTAGGTATTTTTACTCAAAAACATATTTAAATGCATCATTGTGTTTCCTTATAGAAATGTAAGTCTCATCAAGAAATTTGACTGATCACATAAAATGAACAAAATTGCTTTTGGGAGACACGGATTTGAGCTCAGCAGAGGTATCTGCTGAATAAGAATGAAGGACAGAACAATTTTATTTGTAACAAAGACAAGTTAAAGCTTTGTTGAAGATTTAATTCTCACTAAACTTTATCTTCTCCCTGAAGAAAAAAAAAATAGCTCAAATTTATGTGAGATTTACAATCTGTCCCTGAAGACAACAGGCAGGATCCAGAGGGATGGTTAAGTCTACAGAGCTTTTTACTTTGCTGTCTGTGTCCAAGATGACTCTTCCCTGAAAACCTTGACCTCTCAATTGCAGGACGAACTGACCTCATCAAAAGCTTTCCTTCACATGTAACTTTTTTCTATGGCATAGATCAGGCATTGCTAGACTGGTAGAGATGCGACTATGTTAAACAACTTCCCTGCTCTTAAAGTGTTTTTCTCCAATGTTCATTAATCCACTTATTTGTAATTACAGTAATGACCTCTGATTCACCATCAAATAACGTTACATGCTGTTTGAAATGGAGATGAAATCTAAAAATTGAGACACAGTGGAGACTTTTTGGGTGAAAAAACTGAACTGCTAAATTTGTATGAAATTGAGATAAACAAATGGCTATGTTTCACATAATTATTTTGTGTCTGCCTGAGGCATAGTGATGCAACCAAGAAAGACAGAAGGCAAAATATAAATATTTGTGAGTTTGGTTTTTGGTTGGTTTTTTGTTTGGTTGGTTGGTTTTTGTTTTTTTTTTTCTTGTGAACATTACCAGGAGAGAGGTACTAAAGTTATTTATTAAGAAATCATTAACAGATGAAAATGTGTTTTGCGTTGGGCAGGAGTCACACACAGGACTGCTAAGTATCTGATGCTTCATCATCAGTGAACAGTCAACACCAGTGTCTATAACAAGCTATTGTCTGATGAGTGCGAGTATGAGCTTGTATTCACATCCAGACTCAGAACCACCAAATGTACATAAAGCCTGAGCCCAGGAAACCTTGCGGCAAGATTCAGGGCCTGCTAGATGTAAAGGACTTAGAATCATAGAATAGAATGGTTTGGGTTGGAAAGGACCTTAGAGATCATCAAGTTCCAACCCCCCTGTCATGGGCAGGGACACCCTCCACTAGACCAGATTGCCTGGCCTTGAACACCTCCAAGGATGGGGCATCCACAGCTTCCCTGGGCAACCTGTTCCAGTGTCTCACCACCCTCACAGTGAAAAATTTATTCCTAATGTCTAGTCTAAATCTGCCCTCTTCCAGTTTGACTTTGTCCCATATGTCCACTTCAGACATCTCAGTGTGAATCTAGCTGCAGAGCACTTTTACAGATGTTAGAAAACTATACGGTAGTTTTTGAAATCCTTTCCCCTTGGATGATATATGTCATTCATGGTCATAATGGTCACTTTCTTGGTAGCAATGGTTCACAGGCTGGTATCCTTGAAGACCTCCACCAAGATGGCAGGGACATCATGGCCACTCTTGGATATGCAGGCGGGTCTTGAAGCACTGCGGGGCCATGCACTAGGCCCTTAAAGAGCAGTTTGTTGGTCAGAAGCTCAGTATACCTTTGGCAAGAACAGATCTCATGAAGCACTAAAGTGCAGAACATGTAGCAAAGAAGCTACACTACCAGGAGTATGGAGAATTTTCCAGGCAGGTTTGGTTCATGCTTTTAGAACCTAAAATATACCTCGTGAGCAATGTTTGTCATGTCATCCAATCTGCCACCATCTATCACACATGCCTTTGCAGCAATGTTGCATGACAGTGTTTGGCCAAGTCAGAAATGGAGTCCCATGGAGAAGGACAGGAAGGAGCCGAAACGGAGCTTATTACTGTAAAGGATGAAATACACTAAAGTAGTTATATTCTACAGCTTATGCAGTTCGTTCTACTGCACAGATCCAGTATGGAAAGTATAGACAGATCTCTGTTTTATCTATGAAATGGATTATTTTTTTCCTAATTGGCTCCTACCTCTGCCCACCCCATGTTGAATTTTATTATTTTCTGGTGGAGAGAATATATGACATCATGTGACTAGTATCGAACACTGATCAGGTAGCTTCTTTCTTCTATCTCACTACAGAGAAAATTGTGCAGTATCAAGTATCTCCTTTTCTTATGGTTTTGGTTTTTTTTAATCTTATGCTCATTTTTCATTATTTTTTTTCCTATGTTCTTAAATATGTATATTGTTATGTACTTGTTACAGTACTGTAAGAAAACACACTTTATGCTTTGAATGTTTCTGTTGGTGGTATGTTTGTGTGGTCAAGATAAACACATTTCAGTTTGGCTATACCCCCCTTAAGAACAAGGACAAAATGAGAAATATGGAGAAAAAAAAAAAACAGGAAAATCAAATGTTCTGAAACAGGTAGACTAGACATATCTAGTTGCAGATTTTCCAGTTAGAAAATACACACACACAAACAGAACTGGAGGCAAAGGAAGGATTATTTTGTCGAAAAATATATGGTTAGTCTGTGGAATGCAGGATACTTGCAAAGCAAGGACAGTAATGGCATATGAAGACAGAAAAGGCTCTTAGCTGAGATACAGAGTCTGCAGGAACAGCCAGCATCTAGGAAGCTAAGAACTATTTTCCTCTCTTCTGGCTTTCCTCCTTCCAGTTTGGTTTTAAACACTGGCCAGTGTCAGAGTGGTGCTACTGAATTTGTGAATCAGGATTCAGATGCAAGATAATAATTCTTATGTGTGTTGCAGCCTGCTCTATCTTTGCTACTCTCACTATAAATCTTCTATTATTAATCTTGCAAATTTTTCTTGCTTTTGAGTTCTCCACACAGGTTTTACACTTATGACCCACCTTAGACTTCAGTCTGCACCCACTGATTTCCCTTCCCTCCTGTGTTCTTCCTTCTCTCTTTGGAGATTACTCTTCACCTCTGTGAAACCATTTCTACTTCTCCTCTCTTTGTTTTCCACCTTGCTTACCTACATGCTTTATTTGTTTACCTGGACGTCCTCTGATCTGGGGCTTCAAGCACTGAGCAGAGCACTTGAGAGATTGCTAATACCTATTTCCTTCTCTTTTCTGTATCTATCACTTTACTAACTGCTAGATTAGGAACTGCTGTAATTGGACAATATACAGAGATGTCCAGGATACTGTGTAAAGTGCATCAAATGCCTTCTTATTAAAGGAAACCATCAAGTCCTTTTCTAAGTCGTATAAATTCTGCCCTCACCAGGGCTGTCACTTTTTATAGATTATATCTATGTCTCAGCCAGAATAAGATTCTCATATAATTTACATATATTTTACATAATTTTACATAAAATTACACTTTTACATATAATTTGCTGTATCAGGTATAATCTCCAATGCCTTTAGTCCAGTACCCAAAGGCCTACTAAGTGAAAAGCAAACCCTTTATGCCATTCATAATTCAGAACACTATTATCCCACTCCCTGCTGGTAGTGGTGCCTCTGTTGTGTGAGAGCTAAAATCAGTAACGACACTTTGCTTGTCTGTAGTACTTGACTGCTGGGATGAAGCTTCCTTAACAAAGATCTTCTGATACAGAATACATTTACACTGCAGATCTGGATAAACAAGAGATTTACAACCCTGCTGGCATGCTGCAAATCTTGTTGTTATCCACATTTTTATTTTTAATTTATTTGTTTTTCATGTTTTGTTTGAATAAAGCTTGTATTCCAGGAAGAGAATGAGTCCCCTGATGCACAACTAGCTAGGAAAAGGGGCACTGGAATCAGTGGGGTCTGTGCCAACCAGCACCTGGCCGTGAGAGGTCAGAGCAAAATGAGACTTCAGGTGTTTTATTTCTTCCTCTGCCCCTTCTCCTTCAGAAGACAGGTGACAGTGTATAGATGTGTACCAAGAATTAAGGGTGTAAATGATAGCAGCCAGTGACTTTTGATCCGGCTAGGTGGTAACAAAGCTGCAAGGTATTTAGATCAATAAAAGCAATCAATTAAATGACTAAGATATCACAGATGGCCAAATCAATTAAAGGCAATCAATTAAATACCTAAAAGATCACAGATGGGTGGATAAACTAATATTGCAAATAAATCAAATATTCAGGATGCTCAGGAGGAATATAACCTGAGAAGATAATCATAGGATGTCAGTGGGTGTAGTAATATTTAGAGTGATGACTGCATGAAATCTGGTTCATTTGTGAGAGTGTGTGATGCTCTCTGCTCTACTCTGCTGAGCTACTACTTCCACACTTTTATCATGCTATCATTCAGCTCACCTGCCAGTCTTAGAGGTATTGCTGTTAATTCTTGCCCTTGGTGAGGATTTTACTTTGAAAACCAGAAGATACAGAGAATTCAAATGTCCCTCTGCAAAGGATGTGTGAATTTATAATGAACGGTAGATTGAATGTTTAGGAAAAATAAGTTTATCTTGTAAGTTCTCTCTCAGGTGAATGTAATGAATCAAGCGGAATTGTCTGCTTACACTGTAAATCTACAGACTGGCTTTGTTTGTATGTCAGGGTGTGTTTATGTACAGATAACTCTGAAATGCAAGACCTTTGGCTTATATGAAAGAGATGTTGCCCCTCTGAAGTCACTCCTTGACATAATTCAGATCATAATTCATCATACTGGTACAGAGGTCATAGTTTGGCACAACCAACAACTGTAAAGTCAAAAGTATTGTTTGCTTTTTAGTTTTGAAGAACTTGTATTCTTTCACAATTTGTTTGTTCTTTTTATCAAATAAGATACTAACAGTAACACTCCAAATGTAACTTTTACAGTATCCTTAGTTTCTGAATCCAGTTTCACCCTTCCTGTTTTTCTCTGAAGTATCTGTGTAGCATCGTAATTTTTGCATGGTACTGTTTAGTCTTGGGAAAATGTGTTTTTACTTTTAAAAACAGATAAACACAATAACAGTAAGGCCCATTTGTCTCCAGCAGGTTTGTACCATCCTACTGATGCAGGATGAAATGATTTGAGAGCCCCAATACAGTGATTTTTGTATTTCCAAATACCAGAATACTAGGAATGGGCTATTGGCACTGGCAGAAAAGAGTGGCTTTAAAATGACTAACTGTGCCAGCAAATTTAAATCATCCAGTGCCTGTAAATATGGACAGTTGGAAGTGAAAAATAGAACAGTGTGACCTGTGTTGGTGTGGAAAACTAAATGGAAAACTTGGGAGAATTTTTACAAGAGAGAATGAGGGAGTTTAAGGAGTTTGTGCGCCACTTGGGATGGCAGAGGGGTGGAGAGCTGGATCTTCTGATTCTAAGTAATCTACCTACTCTGAAAAAAATACTTCACGTATTCAGACTGTCTTCATGGGTCATTGATTTCTGTAGTCTTCTCTGAGAAATTCAGGGCTTCCAGTGGTGGTGTTCAGCATTGCATAAAAAAATAGAATAGAAGCAGATTAACTACGTTCAGCCCTGTGTCCCTAGCCTTTGAGGAAGGGATATTTTTTGTTATTTTTTTCCCCATTCAGGTGGACAGGACCTTTCCATATATATTATACTGAAGTATTTGGATACTGCTTCAATAGAAGACAAACCAAATTAGATCAAGCACTAACATATTGCCCTGCTGAATCTAAAAGCTTGGGAATGTTACAGTTTGTGCTTGCTCTCTCATTTCCTTTTACATTAACTGAAGAAATACTTCTGTGAAACAGCTCTATACTTTTCTTCTAACTACCTGTATCTACTACAAGACATCTTTTCTGGATACTGTTAAAGATAATGGCTAAGATACAAAGATAAACGTCTTGCAGTTCTGCTCTGTACTTGTCCAATTTGACTCTTTGCCATTTATTTAACAATAGTTATATAGCCTTGACATTTTCAAAGCTCTATACAAGCACAAACTAATTAATCTTTAGTTTGCCTTTAAGGCAGATGAGTCAGTATTCTCTCTTCTTTCACAGATATTACAGTCGCAGCAGAGGAAGTAAGTGGATAGCCTGAAGTCCTACAGAAAATTGATGTCAAACCCAGCATTTTAACTTGGGCCCTCTTGGAAGAGAAGGTGCTTGACACTGAAATGTTTCCAGTTTACTGTGGCAACTCTCTGTGTGATGTGTTATATTTGCATTATTGACTGAGATGACTAACCTGAGCACAGAGAGAAGCTGCACATCTGTTTGTCTACAGTGTCTGTTATGCAGTTTTGAAGGGATTGTGAGAAGTTATAGTGGCATGAAAGCCCACTTCTGATGCTGCATTTGTACACTGGACGTTATCTCTTTCTAGTGTACAGAATTCAAACCAAAATCTGCACTTCCTCATTCCAGCATACTGGGAGATAAAGCAAGGCCCAATTCCCCGTCTGCTGCTGCTCTTGTAATTATCTTGCAAACAATAAAGAAATTATGTTCCCACTGGTTGTTTTAATTCTACATATTCTTCTCTGCAGACAAAGCAGTATCTCCTTCATCGCTAGTATGATACCTTACAGCACATGAAATATTTATGGAATATATACCCATAAGAAAACACCTGCTTTGCCTCATGTTGTCTCAGTTTAAAAGGGGGAGATGCACCTTCCGCCTTTCTCAATGTCCAGTCTGTTGACGTAATGACTGTGCTGAAGAAATTCTGACAGAATTGTTAAATACACTTGAGTCAATAAAAGAATACTGCTAGTATCTCATGTTTCCATTTGATGATAGTGGTATAGAGTGTGTACTGCTGCAAAATTATCTCAGGTTTTTCATCTGAAAATAGGAAAGCTCAATTTGTTACTTAGAAGCCAAGTTTACTTTGTAGATGTAGGATAAGGCTGCGCAGAAGACTTCCCATCCTATATTAGGTATTCTCACCTTTTTTTTTTCTAGGAGTAAGTATATCTATTTCTGCTGGGGAAAAGGTGAGGACCACTTCATCACTGTATAATGGTATGACACCAGTAATTAAAGTTAGGTTTTTAAAAACTTGGCGACAGTGGTCAGGCTCTGACACTCTAGCTCATGCTAATTTACTTGGATACCAACACAGTATCTGATATTGCTTCCTTATCTTTCCTTTCTTATATCCTGGAATTGCTATACAGGCTGATATAGGCCTCCAAACTGAAAAAAAAAAAAAAAAAAAAAAATCATTCAAAATTCTGTCCTGTGTTAATCACAGACAGATTAAATGTTTAGTGTACAAATAATCCTGATACCTTTAGTGTAAATGAAACCTGTTTTTCAGTGTTCAGTGTTTTTCTTTGTTCCCTCTTTTGAGATGATTGCCAAAGTGCTGACTAGCTAGATATGAAGTTACAGCCCAGTCACCAAGAAGCTGTTCATTGTTTTGTTAGCCAAGTGGTATTTTGCATTTATTCTTTTCTGTCTGAAAAGTATTTCTTCTATTCAGAAATATCAACTGACTCTGAGAGTGAGACTACAGAGCTGTGAGTGAGACATTTCTGGGTTCATGAATAAAAAACTCAAGAGGAAAAAGGTCCCTAAAAGAGAAGCGTCAGGGGAGGAGCTTGTTGAAAGGCATAGGGGAATCTCTCAGAACCAGTTGAGGAATTTGCTGTGGGTTTTTTGTTCATTTTTAGAGGTGGTTGGTTTTTTTTGTCGATTGTGTTGGGGTTTTTCTGCAGGTGGTTCTAATTACTGAGCTGCTGGTACATCCCTGCTTGCATAGATGTACCTTTTTATTGCACAGCTATGTGGCCCAGCAATCATCCACATGCCCTTTCCAGGTAGTATCTGAAATGTGGAGGCTGACTGAGAGGGACCTCATGTGGAGAGTGGGAAGCTTCTTCTCGTATCTGTACTCAACATTGGAAGAGGAAGCTGAAGCTGGTTTTGCCACATGAATGGCCTAGAAAAAGTTATTTTTATCACAAGATGTGAGCTAGGGAACATCAAATGAAATGACTAGATGTCTCTGACTAGGGTAAAAGGTTAAGTATGTTTTCATGGAAAACAGAATAAAACTATGGAATTGGTTTCCAGGGGATGCTGTAAATATAAAAGTGTGAATAGTTGTAAAAATTATTGCCAAATTAAAAACAATTTCATAGGATTATTAAATCCAAAAACATAATCTTGCCTCAGGAAATCCATCTCAAGCTTTCAAAAAACTGTCAATGGATTACCAGCAAATGATCATTCTGCAAATTTAATTTCTTTATAAAAAACTCACTCCTGTCTCCCATCAGAGAGAGGATGTGAGATATAGACCTCTATCTAACTGCTTCCCATATACCTATTCTAGTCTTTACTATTGTCACTAGTTAAGTCAGGAAATGTGACATAAAAAAGCAACAGAGATGCATCTAAATTTTTTTTGTCTTGTAAAGTTTGATTTAGATAAAAATGTCAGTGTATCATAATGGCTTTTATACTTAAATTCTTGTTGCGTACTCTCAACCATGAGTTGTCCAATTCTAAAATTAGGAAGCCCAGCTTCCATTTTGCCTGACAGTCTGGAATAGGTCACTGCGTTGCCAAATAAAACCCAGTTAGGGCTTCTAACACTCTTTGAAGTCAAATGTAAACTGCTTTTTTTTTTTCACAAGCTCTTTTTAAAATACAGATTCACTAATGGTGAAAACGGTTTCTTTCTTTCAAAATGAGTTCTATTCTGAATTGCCTTCAGAGCATGAGTCCAGACAGGAAAGGTTAATATCTCTGCTGCTCACAGGTTTGCAGACGACTGCAGTTCAGAGGTGCTTGGCTCTTCCATAGCCAGAACAGTTTTATTTACTGCATCTGTACCCCATTGTCTCTTTCTGTTTCCAGTTAGTTTTCTTTTGTTTGCACAGAACCCTTCACAAAAACAGTCTGGGGCAGGCTACAGAGTTGTGCCCTTTTGCTCTTCACTCAGATGTTCACGATCTAACATGATTCTTTTGAAGGGCAAGAGATTAACAACATACCCAGCCATGAAAAGAAACACTTGTGAAACGCAAAGGTATAGTACCAGACTGGAGGTCAACCTCCACAATGCTACGGCTATCCAAAGACATCCCACCTTGCTTACAAACAAAATCCAATGCACCGGAACTGTTACTTAGCATATGAGCAAAGGAGGTGAGACAGGGGGGTTTAAAGTTAAAAGGGATTGAAAGAATAACTAATTGAGAATAGCTGTTCGGACAGTATAAGATTAACGTTTGCCGTGCTTGCGAAGACAGGATGAGAGGATCAAAGCTGTGATAATGGGGGAGGAACTGCTAACCCAAACGAGAGGAGAGCATACACCACCTGCAAGGCCTCGGAGATAGGGAGCCTCTAAACAAGATGGGAACCAGCCTGGTTCTTTGGACTGAGACCAAGAGACCAGGAGGTGAGAAGTTCAACTCTGATGAAGACTCATTTACTTCATCCTGTGGACCACCGGATGACCACCAGGGAGCACTACGGAGGTGCAGAAGGACTCTTTAGCTAATTATAATACGAAGCGGGGCTAGGCGGGGCTGGGTAATTAATATGAATGGATGGATTACGAAACAATGCATATGCAACATTTTGGGGAATAAATAGAGGGATAGGTTTTGCGAAAAGGTACACATGTCTTTGGTGGAGCTATCCCCCATGCGTCTCAGCGCTGAATAAACTACATACCTACTTTACAACTTTCATGAGTTGTGGAGTCTTTCCGCTTCAGAGGAACAGAATTTCATTCCACTATGTCCCAAAGACTAAAATATTTTTGTATTCATCTATTTGTTTTTATTTCGTTTGGGAACAGTCCAGTTTCGAGCTCAAAAGATTGAGGATCCCTCAGCCTCCTGATAGTTGAGATTACACAAAAGAGGTATAATGCTGAGAGCCTGATTAACAGTGTTTTGCTTGAGCCATTTTCTTGGGCATTCCTTCTAGTGAAGATTTAAGTAATTTCAAATTTAAAAAGCTACAAAAATTTGCAAGGGACTAAGTAAGTTGGTCTGGGAGCTCTCCTATTGCCATTGGGGGAAAGTGAAGAATGGTGATAAGGTGGATCTGATCCAGAACTTGGTCAGAGTGCTTGTATGGAATGCAAGGCTTCTTTCAATAAAATGTTTATTTCTTGTTTTTTTTAAATAGTTATTTTTCCTCTTTACATTTAAATCCCTCTTAGATCTTCATCTCTTTTGTGCTGCTGAGTTTATGGATCTAAATGGGACATAGGTTTGACATTTTACCAAGTCTGACATGTAGATAATGCCCTTTATTTGGATACATTTATATAAATACAGCAGTTATACAGATTGCTATATCAGAAAAAGACATAGGTCTGAGACTGACAATGATAGAGGCAGTTTCTTTGTTTTAAATGTATTTTTGTGACTATAATATTTGTGTATTGGCAAGTCCTTATATTTATGTATAGACTGAATTTGAACTGCATATAGATACATAAAATTGCTTCCTTTTTTCCCCTAAATTTTAATTTCCTGCCTATGGACAATAAATGTCTTGGTTAAGGACCAATCACCTCAAGCACTGTAAATGTCTACTGCAAAACAGCAGTGCAAAACAGCAGTACTGCACAGTGCTTCTACAACTTAGAGGAACAAGACCGGCAAGGTCAGCAAAATCACGTTCACATATTCCAGTATTGTCTTAAAGGTACAATTTTTAAATTGTGCAATATATTATATTTTTTTGCAATTAATCTCCAGTGTTCTCATGTAAATTTGTGGACAAGCTCTAAGTCTTTCTAAAGTCATGCCATGGTACTGTGTTGTAGGAGGGTTTTAAGATGATTCTGGATCCACAGTGAGGACACTTTTTTTTTTTTTTCTTAATGGTATCTAGCACTGTGACTCGTGTGTGAATATAACTGGCTTAGATCTTCAATTCCCAGGTGTCTAACTTGTTTCTGCATATACTCAGAATTTCTGAAGTGTGTGTGGGACTTCTGACTCCCCTCTCCACATACATAATTCAGTCATTTACCATGTCCTGCTTCTGGGCAGGTATTATTTCAGGTATGCACATGCAGACATGACAAGAAACCAAAGGTGCAGCTCAAAGTCATTAAGCAAAAGATACTAATCCAATTCTGACAATGTCAGGAAACCCATAGTACTCTTGGTGTCTGCAGACTCAGTCTCTTTCTAGATTCTCTCAAATGACTCTTACGGTTTTGTCTATTCAGCCTTGAACTGTAAGAAAGAGGTTTCAAAATTCCTCATTCAAATATTATTTTTGCTTGAGAAGAAAAAATAGAAAATACATTGTTGTCTTTCCTAGCACTTTTTCTGGAGGCTATGAGAAAGAGAGTACAAGAGCATAGAAGAAACCATATGAAGTTAGACCAAAGGTACCTTTACCCCAGTTTTCTGTCTCCTATGGTGAACACAAGCAGATGTCCATGAAAGACTATAGAAACAGGACAAACAAATTTGGTATTTTTTCTATGTATTCTTCTAACCTCCAACCACTCACAGACTGGGAACTTCACCAGTGTGGTGCGGCTTCTCTTTATTTTTACTGTCTCAGACTAGTCGCCTAAAAGAAAGCCAAAGAGGAACCTGAAACAAAAGAAACCTTGGTCCAGTACAGACTGCAGCATTCATCTTGGTCTCTTAAGGAATTTATCTTCCAAATTTTATCCGAATACTAGCAGCTCTTCTTGTATCTGCTCCTTTCTTTCCCTGGGTCTTCATATTCTTGATAGGATTCACTGAGTCTATGGTGGTAGAGGACCCAGCACCCTATTACCATACTATTATTACCCTATTAACAGCAGCAAATACTATAAACCCTGAGTGTTTTCCTTCTATTCTGTAGCTAAATGTCTTAATGACTGTTTTATCACTTTTGAAACACTCTTAAACACTTCATCATAGCACTTTCACAATGAGTAGAGGAAAACAATACTAGGGAAAGTAAAATGACAGTAATACCTAATGACATATATTAAGGTTCAGAGTCACATAGCCATAGTGGGAAATAATAAAGCAAACAATGGAATGCTTCGTATTTTGTTAATGAACGGCAGGTTCCTAGAGAAAATTATAAATAATATGCGAGAGTTATGAAGACGTGAGGAAAGAATAATCCTAAACGTCACTAGATAAGGAGCTGAAGAGGAAGGAAAGGGGGGAAAAAAGAAGTCCGCACAATGATTTTGAAAGACCATAAGGCCATCTAGGTAAAGTAAATCAGAGTAATGAGCCAGAAATGGATAATGCAAAGTGTAACAGAGAAGGCTGGAAGTAAATGAAGGCAGAAAGTCAGACTCATGGAACAAAGAACAAAAAAAAAAGAAATTGACAATTGACTGAAGAGGACAGAAAACTAAAAGAAATTGCAACGCTGGAAAAGAGTGGCACAGAAAGCCACTCATGCAGGGCATGAAGCTGAACTCAGTGAAGCAGGACTGGAGAGGGTTGGACTGCTACAGAAGGGAGATACTAGGATCAGAAAACGTGTTAAAAAAAATCCAGGGATTACTGGAAATATAGGGCAGAAGTTGAGGCAGTCTATAACTGACGTGACATACCCACTCAGTAGCAGGACCAAGTCTGCAAGCTACTGCAACTAGCAGTAGCAGGAGCAAGTCTGAAGGGGAAAAAAAATGTAGTTATGATATAAACAAAGCTTTATGTTACAGAAGATGAAGTTCTGCAGGTGACAAGCATCCAAATTAATAAAATAAATTATTATTAAAAAAACACTTGTGCAATAAAAAGCCAGAGACCCTTCCTGTAAATCCAAAGAAACTAGATCTAAGTGGACAAGACGATAAATACTTTTGCTCATGATGGTGACTTCTTTATTGAGTAGAGTTTGGATTAAAATGTCTTTTTCCATACAATAAAAAGCGCACGAGCAGCTTGAATAATAATTCTCTTTATTTTATTTTAAAGGTATCAAAATTGAAAAACTGAACAATAGATTCAAATGTATAAAAAATTGCGTGCAATATGTAGTTTCACATAAAATTGGAAACTTTATGTAGGTTCATCCATCTGTGACAACTGTCATGTGTAAATCTGAATTTTAGCAGTTGAGTCATAAATACCTGCTTTCATCTGCTTAATATCATTTCATTTGATTAACCACTTAGTATTTAATAGATTTCCATAATAGCATTAAGAAAATATTGTAGGAAGTTTTACAGAGGCGAAGCTGACACTAGAAAATTTACCTTCACTACTCTGAGAGTCCTGAATAATTAGCCACGAGAATGAGAAAAAAAATATAACCTGAAATCAGAATGCTAGTTGCTGCTCCAAAGGTCATCATAAAATGCAGATGAGTAATCTATTATATATTGAACACAGAATTAAACGCTAATAGCTAACAAAATACTGATTTGTTTTGGCTCAGCCATGGAAGGGATTACACGTGGAGTTAGTAATGAGTGGACTGAGGAAACTTTAGTGAGAAGGCACTTGAGTAAAGCTGTTAAAAGACTGAACAGTTTGTTGGTATTTCAGTGACATGGTATGCTTATATATCATGAATAACGAAGACACTTGTTTCATACTGCATCAATGTGCATTTTCATTTCTGTTAATAAAACAATTATAAGAAGTGGTAGCACTTTCCCCAGACGAAAACTGGTATATATCACCTACATTTCTGCCTAGGTTCCAGGTCCTGGTTATTAGTCACCTGTCATTGGTCTAAACAGTGAGCTTGGATGGACATGGCATCATATATAAAGAAATTCTATTTTAATTTTTTAAAATTTCTTTAAAATATTGCATATTACCAATCTTATTATCGTTCCATAATGGGGGTTTACATTATTATCTGAAATATTTTGCCATTTTTCTTACTGAACATGAAATTTTGCTCACATACTTTAAAAGTAACTTTTTCCTTGAATGGCATCTTGGTGTTCGTTTGTCTGAAATGTGCTGAAGCAACGCTGAGCATAAGGTACTAATTTACTGTGTGACTATTCTAATACAATATATATTTCATAGAAGCTGTCTTATAATTCAAAAGGAAATCGCACTCTGTTAAGATTAAGGGGAGGAGAACTTTAGCTTCAGTTCTGGGAAAATATAACGTAATTCTAGTTGAACCCTGAAAACTAAAAATAAACAAAAAAAAACCCAAACAAACAAACAAACAAAACCAAAAACCAAAACAACTGACAAAGAGAAAACAGAAAATGTTTGAGAAAGGGCAAGTGCAGAAAGCAAAACAAGACTTGAGTTCTGTTTAAGCTACATGTCCTTCTGTATTGTCGGAGATTTATATAGTGGGAATATTTGCTTCAATGACCTTGAAAGTTCTGCCAATAGGAATATAACTCTCTGTAGGGCTACACAGACAAGGTGGAAAATCCAGATCCCTCAGGTTAAAGCACTACAAACACACTAACTTGTTTTCATTAAAAATGTATTATAGAGTCACAAAAAGTAGCTCTTTCTGCAAGTCGTGTGACAGCAATGAGGCAGTCTTACTTATGTGTAGATGATGTCTGACAATCTGGGAGGGATCCAGAATGAAGAGCAGAAAAGTGTGAAGATGAAAGCAAGAAAATGTGCATCTCCAGAAAAAAATAAACTTAGAAAAGGCTACCCTAAGCACAATCTGATGCTGATGATATTTAAATAATGATCCTCACATGGGAAGCTGGAATAAAAAAAAAAAAAAAAAAAGGAATTATTTCAGTGTAGCTAAGTATCCTCTTTACAAATTCATGTTGAAAAAACCTCTGATAAACAGAATGATAAAAATAGATGGGAAAGAGGCAGTCTGTGATTCTTCAGGCAAACAACATATCAAAAGCACCCTGAACAGGTCAAGAAGGACATCTTTCATTGATATGACTCTACAGCTTTTGAAATTGTTGTGAACATTTATTATTTAAGATCTATTGACTCTTTTACACCTGAAAAAAATTATTTTATTCTGTCAGTTCCCAGTTACAATTTTTTAGCTAATCGCTCTTTCATGGAATTTCCCTTCTGAATTGCTCTAATATCTCCTTTCTTAACTTGAAGGGGATGAATGGGAATGTCTGTATTGCTTGGCAGGATTTTTCTCCCATCATCCCCCCACAAGGAGAAACTTGAGATCCACTAAATGAGTTTAAAATTAACCTGTCTTCCTTCCAATGATCTGTAAAAAAGGCTCTGCTCGCTTATTAAAGAAAATATTAAAGGGAGTGGAAGTAAAACTGACAAACATGAATAAGAAATATGTATGTCCAAAAATGTCTAAATTGGAAACAAAGCACTACTGGAAGGCACTCAAAAAATAACCTAAAAATAGTACTTCACAGCTCAAAAGAGTACAGATGTTCATGTTACCTAATGCATTACAGAAAATTAAGGAGCAAAATTCTGAAACTCGAGAGGTTTGCTCCTCATTATTTAGAAATAGCTGAGTCACTGGAAGATACTGGCTATTACGGTAATTTCTAGGTATGGAAGAGCATCCATGTGTGTTCCATCACCACAGCAACTTGCCATATTTTCATTTTCAGACATTAGAACAGTAATAATTGTGGGCCAGCTACATCAGTTACTTAACCTTGCAAACCACAGTGAAGTTACTTTCAGAGTAAGTCAATGTTTAATTTGATAAAGTGATTATTTCAACTCAAGTTGGTTCTCTGTCATCCATTGAACTATATACCATACTAGACATTAATTATTTCTGCTCAGATGTAGATACCTTCAACATATTGTTTGAAGTAGGGCCTTGCATAATGTCTGTTACAGCTCTAAAGGATGTAGAAGGGCCATCCTTCTCCCTGTTCCGTGTCCAGCACTTACCATGGGTACCAAAGATAAGGAGGAAGGACTTCTGAACTGACACAATTGCACCATTCATACTGGCTGCCAGCTTGGAGAGCTGGAGTATGGCGTCAATGGCTGAATGTTCCCAAGATGTTAGATATCAGCATCACATGACATCTCTTTATCCTATCCCCTCCCTACCTGGATAAATAAAGTATTACATTGGAGGTCAGGGCAGTAAGAATTATTTTTTTTTTCTCAGCTTGGTCTTCGAGTGAATATCATGTAAAACACCTAGACACTTACTTTGCCAGTTCCCCATCTGTGAAATTGAGAAAATATCTTTCTTGTTATAGTTACTATTAAGTATGCTACAGAGATATAGAAATAGCAATATTCAGGGTTTTTTTAAACAATTAGGATTTGAAAATGTTTTAAAATACCAGTGTGACTGATCTCTTAGAAATTTCCCAAATCAGTTTAAGGAACTTAAAAAACATAAGCAGGATGTGTTTGTTAACTTCTCTGCCCTAACAATGAAGCTACCAGAACAAAAGTGTTTTGATTTTTACTTACCAAATGGAAGTATTAATTTAGTAAGACTGGGGCAAAGGCAATCAGGAATTAAACCTTACCTGTTAGGATCCTTTCTGGGAAGTGGTGTTTCCTTCTTATCTTAGGTAATTTTCCTTATCCATCACTACTGACCTTTAGGCCACACAACTGAAGGCTCTGCCTCCAGCCACTATCCTTTTATTAAATGGGAAACTTTCTCTGCTCCTGCTCTTGCCTGCTATCTTCTCCCAAAGATAAAATGGTCAATAAATCCTCAATTACTAAGAAAAAATAAACATCATCTAGTAAAAATTCCCCTCTCACCATCTTTAGAATTTGCTTTTTTATCCATGAGATTTCACATTATTTTATCTTACTTTGTTATTGTTAGAAGTGTGTAGTCCCTGTATGTAACTCTGATGATGACATCCACCTTTTCCTGGACCAGTCAACTGAATAACAGATATTAGGATCAAAATTAGACCTCATAATTAAATCTTGAGTACTTACATCACTTAGAACATTAACAAAAAACCTGTGATTTAGTGCTGAACAACACACATATTTGTGCTGCAGCACAAAGTAGATAAGACCACAATTACAGACAAACACCATCAAATTTGATTTGTGTACAGAAAAAGGAAGAGAAATCAGTAAAGGAGACTCTCTTCCATATCAAGGTTCAGTAACTTCAGATATTCATCTCCAATTTGTCATGAGTAGTATTGATCAAAAAGATGTGGGATTATTTACTTATTTAATATTTAGGTGGATTGACTGATATTTTATTAAGGGTATGAAAAGATGTCCATCCATGACTTTTCAGTTTGAGTCAGAGTTACAATTCATGATGCGACTAGAGCAGATTTTCACTTGTATCAAAGATTTTATAGTTCTGTGGGCTTCTGCTAAAAATATTGCCAAAGAACTTTGTGGGCTTTTCTTAGTGTGGCCAGCAGGTTCAGCTAGAGTTTCAGAAGCTAAATAAAGTTTTGTGTTTTTCTGCCTGTGGCATGGAACTTGGTAGGTATATGATTTATCTACAATAGTAACCTATGGAAAAGCATCAATAGCAATGATTTTGATTATATGTAAACCAATTTCAATTTAAGTATGAGTAACTAACAGAAAACTAATCACTCCTAAATTAAGTATACATTAGAATTCAATAAACATGAATTTTAGACTTAGCAAGGCTAGCTGTCTAATCTGTTTTTCTGTTTTGGTAGCTATTGGAAAATTGGAAGTAAAAAACAGTCATATTTTTTCAATTCAGAATGTTAAGATATCAACACTTCAAAACATCTCATTTTTTTTTCCTATAGCCTAATGTATTACTTTAATATTTAATTGGTTTTGAAATAAATTATTTCTCTCCATATGGAAGGCTGGATATGATCCTTGGTACCAATTTACTGAATGGATCAATTTGTGAAATAGTGCACCGTGAAGATTAACAAAATCTAACCCATGGTGTCTTTGTTCTTATAAAGTTCATTGATGTTTACTGCCTTCCCTTTTACTTTTCAGTGTAAGGTCCACTAATTTCATGAGAACCTTTCCTATATCAAGTACTCTGCTGTTATTTAGATACGCTTTACTTAGATCTTCCCTCATAAACACTCCCTTGGACCCAATTAATACTTCTTTCCTCCTGAATATGGTTTGAGAAGTCTTATTCACCCTGCCATCTTATTGACTATCAATGCCATGTGCTGCCCTAAACTTTTCCTTCTAAACTTCCTACTGAGTTTACTTCTCTTCGCAGTTCTTCTCCTACAGCATTTCAGTAATTTCTTCCTACTGTGGTACTTTTAAAACATTTTCAATCTTGAATTGCTGTTATATAAAAGCAATTACATTTTCAGCATTTCTTTAGGAACTGAATATGCACTGCGTTTATCTTACAGTATTTCAAGACTTCAAATATTTTAAAGATATTATAGTTGGAAGAAAATGCTGTTAGTACAGATACACCTATGGTAGTGTGGTAGATAACTCTCCATAAGTTTTTTTTATTTTATTTTCATTTAAAGAAAACTATTTCCTCATACTCACAGCCCAAGGAGAAGACAGCAAAGATGTACTGTGATGAAATGCTTCTACTTTGCTATGCTAAAACCAGTAAATGTGTTCTGGGTACAATGAAATGTTCAGTTTGGAAATATAGAATAGATAGATACACCGGAAGTTTAGGTGTTTGCTTATTTCCTTTTTCCTGTAGTATGATCTGCACTTCTATGAAAGGAAAAGGAGGAGTATTTAGCTGGTATTTTCTCCTAGGAATTAGGTTTTAGAAAATAAATACTACTGCATGTAGTCTGGTCTATTAAAAAAAAAAAAAAGAAAACTACTCTCCCAAGGGAATGGATCTTAACTTTTTAAATAGTGAGTTACACAGCAATATCAGCAGAAGAACTAATCCCCTACCCCTTAGAAAAGATGACCAGTGATCTTTTTTTTACTTTCATGCCTATTGTTGTGAAGATCTCAAAGGATTTTTTGTTGTTGTTGTTGCTACTGTAGTTCTTGTCAGAGATACTGGAATAGCTCAGTCCTTATTTTCATTGTTTTTGTCCTAGTTTCAACTGAGACAGAGTTAACTTTCTTCATAGGAGCTAGTGTGAGGCTGTTTTGGAATTGTGCTGAGAAAAAGTCTGATAACATACAGATGTTTGTAGTTGGTCTCAGGTCAGTCAAGCCTCTCTGCTGTGCCAGTGTCTGCAGGTGCAGGTGAAGTTGGGAAGGAGCACAGCCCCCATTACTAGCCTCGGATTCAACCTTAGGTTTAGGACTGAGACCCAAACTGGCCAATGGTGTGTTCCCTATCATGCATGTCATGCCCAGTATACAGATGAGCATCTGTCGGAAAGTTCTCTCTCTCTCTGGATCATCCCTCTCTCAGGGTTGTCGCGCTCTCTCGGTCAGCTCTTGGTCTCTTGAATGCTCAGTCTCTTATCTCTTTCCTGGTGTTGCAGTTTCAGGACTCTCCCTGCTCTGGGATCATTAGCCAGGAACAGGCTGAGCCTTGGTCATTGGGTGGTGAGCAGTTTACTGTGTATTGCTCATTTGTATATTTGCATATTTCAATATTTGTGTATATTACTACCATTATTATTGTAATTATTATAATCATAATTATTTCAAATTTTATTGTAGCTTAGTTATTAAAATGTTCTTGTCTCAACCCATGAGTCTCTTTTCCCTTTACCCCTTTAATTCTCTCCCCCATCCCTGTGAAAGGGGGAAGGTGAGCAAGCGGCTGTATGTGGTTTTCTTCCCAGCCAGGTTCTAAACCACAGCGGTCTTATGAAAAGTATGCAAAATAAAATCAAATATGAGAATAATGAGTCATCATCTCTACATTTTTTTTAAGGAAGAATATGTACCAGACAAAACTTAATTACTATCTTTAAAAGCCTTAGCTAAAGTGAGAAACTGTATGTCAGAGGGAGAATGGAGTTAAATGTTTAGCTGTTACATAAGGTTTTTCTTAACACCGTTCCGGCTGTGTTGTTCAGCTTTCCAATGCAACAGATGACTAGAGACTAGCAATAGTAACAAGTATTAAGAGGAAGATAATCTCTGTATAAACAATTATAATTTATATGTTTGGTTTTTTTTTTTCTGGTTTGTTTTGGGATATTTTGTTTGGGTTTTTTTTGTGATTGTTATTTGTTTTGATGTATACTGATTTATTTAATTAAAAGGACTTATCTTCATGCAGAGAAACTGCCTTGAGTTCTGGAAAGTTCTGCAGTCTCTCCATTCACTGTTGTTGCTCTTACGAGGGCCAGTCATATACTGTACACATTACCTCAAAAAGGGCCAAAATGCACCTAATAATATTTCTCTGACCTCACTTTAGAACTTTAATGAAAAGGGGTAAGTCTTTAATTTTTAAATTAGAATTTAAGAGTACTGTGTGTGCCTTTCTCTACTCAAAAACTTAGGACTGAATAGGATTGTATGAGGAGATGGAAAAAACATTTTAGAATAGTAAAGTGTAGAAAATTTGGCCAAAGTGAAGTAAAGCTCACAATTCTTTTTTTGTCTTTTCTTTTCTTTTTTTTTTTTTTTTTTTTTTTTTTTTTACATTTGAGAATTCAAAATATTCATCTTCCACAGCTCAGTAGGAAAGATTTACTGAGGACAACTTGTAGCCTGAAAAACTGCAATGTGTGAGTACATGGATTTTACTAAGAAGCCTTATAATAGATCTGATTATAGAGTCAGGTTATTGCATGTATATCCATATAGTACTCAAAAGAAATTAAAATGTAAGAATAATAAAAAAATTAGAATTCTCAATCAGATTATAATCTTGATACTTCCTGAAGTACATATGCAAAACACTTTGTAGATTGGATTTGTTTAAATATATAGCTAAAAATTAGGTTGATAGTAAGTAAAGGACAAGCCACTAAAGTAATAACCTCTCATCTCAAGAAAGGAATTATTTTAACAAAAAATCTATAGTTATTGTGTTTCAAATAATTGTTACAGGAGGTAAATGGAAGGTAGAGGTAACATGGAGATGAATGGAACTGAAATACATGTGTACCTTCAAGAAACAGATTCAGTCGCATTCATTGAAATTTACAAATTACTTGAAACAGTACCTCAGAAATACTCTAGATTATTAACTTGTACAAGCTGGCATTACGTCATAGATCTTTTATTTTTAATGGGCTTTTGAACTCAAACGTTGCTTTCCTTCATGGTGATATTTAATATTCCCAGAGAACAGGACTTATGAAAAAAAGGTCATTTAGCAACCATTTTCCTGTTCAAAATTATGGAAACCTGGTCAGATCAACTTATCCAATGGTAATTCTTTGATTTATGGTTACTGTTACTTTAGAACTGATACAGTTAAACCTTTGTCTTGTCTGACTCAAATTGAAACCTGAACCATAACTAGACCTGGATCTAGGTTTTAGCTCCACTATGCCTAAGTAATTTTACATTCTTGCAATAATAAACTGCAAAAATATAGTACTAAAAACTCTGATTTTTTTTTTTGCATTGAGACAAACAACAGAATCATAGAATCATAGACTCAGAATGGTTTGGATTGGAAAGGACTTTAAAGATCCTTGAGTTCCAACCCCCCTGCCATGGGCAGGGACACCCTCCACTAGACCAGGTTGCTCAAAGCCTCATCCAGCCTGGCCTTGAACACCTCCAGGGATGGGGCATCCACAACTTCCCTGGGCAACCTGTTCCAGTGTCTCACCACCCTCACAGTGAAAATTTTCTTCCTAATGTCTAGTCTAAATCTACCCTCTTTCAGCTTATACCCATTACCCCTTGTCCTCTCACTACACTCCCTGATAAAAGAGTGCCTCCCCATCTCTCCTGTAGGCCCCCTTCAGGTACTGGAAGGCTGCTATTAGGTCTTCTCGGAGCCTTCTTTTCTCCAGGCTGAACAACCCCAACTCTTTCAGCCTGTCCTCATATGGGAGGTGCTCCAGCCCTCTGACCAATTT
>NW_010142036.1:28302-32633 GCF_000699245.1 Pterocles gutturalis
GGCCCACCTCTCAAGCCTGTCCAGGTCCCTCTGGATGGCATCCCTTCCCTCCAGCGTGTCCACCACACCACACAGCTTGGTGTCATTGGCAAACTTGCTGAGGGTGCACTCCATCCCACTGTCCATGTCTCCAACAAAGATGTTAAACAACACTGGTCCCAGTACCGACCCCTGCGGAACACCACTTGTCACCGGTCTCCACTTGGACACTGAGCCATTGACCACAACCCTTTGAGTGCGGCCGTCTAGCCAATTCCTTATCCAGCGAGTGGTCCTTCTGTCAAATCTATGTCCCTCCAACTTAGAGACAAGGATGTCATGTGGGACAGTGTCAAAGGCTTTGCACAAGTCCAGGTAGATGATGTCAGTTGCCCTTCCTTTATCCACCAGCGCTGTGGGCCTGTCATAGAAGGGCACCAAATCGGTCAGACACGATTTTCCCTTGGTAAAGCCATGTTGGTTGTCTGGTAGTGGAGGGAATCATGAATGTGTTCATGCAGCTTACAAAATCATGGGTATACACAAACCAAGGAGTTTAAAGAATTACTTTTCCAAATCCTGGAAATAAAAATAAGGTTACATACTTTTGGTGCACACTTGTAGAGCGAAATGAATGATCTATATTTAGAGCAATGAAGAATGTGCACTAGTTCTTTTTTTTTCAGCATAAAAGAGTCCCATCTGTCAGTCGTGACTGTTTAATTGTAACTATAAAATATATTTTTGTATTTTTCAAAGAACATCAGGAAGAGGTCTGTTACAAGTATGCGTTGACCTGACACTTTATTCTGTGGGAAAAGGTTGCTTTAATTTTCAATGTCCTTTTAATGATGTTTAGGAATAAAAATAGAAATAAATCAAATAAATATGTTAGAGATACAACTTATATGACAAAAAAAAAAAAAAAAACAAAACTATTTTTGCAGAGGTACATGATCAAAGAGATATTAATTAGCATAGAATTTTTTTTGTAATGAGTCTGTAAGAAACCTTGAATCTCAGTATTTATTTTCTTTATGTAACAACAGCTGTTATTAGACTTAAATATGTCAAGAAATTCAGTAACTCAACAATTTGTGGCAAAATACTTTAGTGTTACCTAGATTTCTTTTTAAAGATTAAAAAAAAAAAAACCAGTCTTTTCAGATTCCTTCATATTGTCACTGATGACTCATTTCAAATGTCACATCAGTTACTGTCATCTGTGTGCATGAACATGTGCTAAAAATGACAAGTGTTCTTGGCAGTTTAAAAAGACATATATTTTCCAAATATGCATGTTAAACAAGTTGAAGCAAACATTTTGACATCTAAAATGATTTTTAAAATCCTCATCTTGATAAAACTTCAGGTAGCTGGTTTTGAATCTGCAGTATAAAGCAGAAGGTAGAAGTCTAGTATTAAACATTGAATGGCGTATGTGTAGGAATGAAGAAACAAACAGGCCTTTTCATTGCACGATCTTGGGTCCTGACTCTGCAAGCATGTGTTTCCTTCCCGATATATGAGTTGACTTGCTAAATCCAAAGAGCTGGATTAAATTATTAAAATTAAGCGTAGGCAGAACTGCTTTCAGAGCCATGGTCCTAGATTACAAACTTTGAAATTACGAACTCATTAATTGTGAAACATAGGTCATATGTACGCAGTGGATTATGCTGGTAGAGCCAGTACAGCTCCTTCTCCGACAACTGTGAACAGACCTCTACTCTACAGATGTAATTCATACTACAATGTGAAGAAGACCACACAGCTCTCCATTTCTTAGGTATCCTCTCAAACATTACAAAAAAATTCCCAAAATTTCATTTTGTTGATTATTGTGTCTTTTTTTACCAAAGTATATTCACCTTCACCATACACCTAAATTCCATCATCTTGACCGGTAATTTATGACAATATGCTAAAAATATTGATCCTTTGTTTATTATCTAGATTATCTAGAACTAATGTAATAGAAGTTCCATTTATGATAAGTTAATTAATATGTAAGTAATATGTAAGATTGTGTAGTCATCAAAAAAATCTTCATTTCAATCCTATTTCTCCAATGCCACAAAGAAATAAGTACTTATTATTGCTAATATAAATGTTTGACAAATCCCAGTGGTGCTGTTCTTGCAGGATCATCAAACATACTACACAAACATGAGATAAATATTGCAGGTATTAACTGATTTTTTGTATGAACCATGAACAGACTGAACATCTCATAGTGCTCCTTCTAATCTTCCTATATATGGATATTTTGAGTTGAACAACTGCATGTAGTCATGCATTTCTAATTACAGATCCACTATTAAAATTACTGTATTTTTAAAATGAAGAAAGAAATTCTATTCCTATGTAAATGTGTACAGGTAATTATTAGGTATTTCACTTACGATCTTAATCTCTAAAATTGGTAACAAAAAAAAGGAATTTGAAAAATTATGAAATCTAAAATCTTAACTTTACAATTTTAGGCAAAAATAGAAATGTATTGTCCTTTATGTGATTCATTTCTGTGAGTATTCAACAGAACATAAAAAAAATTATGAGACTTACAAGAAAAAAATTACATGAGTTTAGCTACCTTGTAAACTTGATTAACATACTCAAGCCTTAACCTCTGAGTTCTGTCTTTATATTAATTAGAATTCCTTTAAAGAAATTCTAGGTTAAATTGTCACTTTTTTATTACTGATACAAACAAGGCAGGCTGAGCAGTCCTTTACTTTGTGTTGGTACAACCAGGAATAATAAACCTTGACACTAGCACTATAAATTTATTCTGATATTGTTCTGTAAATGACTCAAAAAAGAGCCATTTTTAAAATACTTGCATCTTGCATAAGAAAAGCCTGCAGTTCTCCAAATCATGAAAGATCTCTTTCATTCTTCTATCACCGCCTGTCACTTTCCAAATGAAGATGTAGTAGTACAAAATATAAAAAAAAGCAAAATGATCAAAGCTTAGCATCTAGTACTACAAATACCACCTAACAAGACTATTAATATTTTTAATGTTCATCTTAGACAGATAATTCCTTTTCCTGTCATCTCTGCTAGTCTTTCTCTCACAACATTTAACTACTGCAAGTAACTGCAAAGCTAGCTTGTGAGCTGTGGGCTGAAAAATCATATACTATTTTAATTATGGGATGCAGGATGCTAGATACTCTTGTTAGAGGACAAAGACATAGTTACCTTCTGTTCATCAGAATGTTTTCTGTTCCTACCTGTGTTTATATCTGCACTAAGATTTGACAAGTTGTTTTTCATCTGACCATGTGCCTGCCTTACACTTGGATGGCAGCTTTGTGCCAGCACTGCAAGATCCTAACAAGGAGGAAATAGCTTAGACATGCTAGCCATTCTGGGGTCATGTTAGGAGATCTCGTCTCTGTGAGACACTTATTAGAAAAACTTGCAAACCAGGACTATGTCATTCAGCTGATACTTGTCCTTTAACGGAAAAGGCTTTATTAATCTGCTATGACTGTAGGCACAGAGAGAGCCCTTCTGGGCTGTATATCATCAAATTGGGTGTAATACTTCATCTCTGACCATGGGTAATCTACCATTCCATTACCATATTCCTGGACACTTGAGAGACAACAATGTCTTTTTACCCAGTTGGACATTAATGCATGCGTAGCATTATTCAGGAAGAGAGAACCAGAGACAGGTCAGATAACACTATAGTCAGACAACTACTGATGTCTGCTTTAGATAAGGATTGATGACACTGCTTAATGTTTATGGACCTGCAGAAACTCCCCTTCAGTGAAGCAAATATTAATTAAGTCCATTAGATAGAACATGAGGCAATGCTTCTTTAGAGTACTTCACGTCTGTGTGATTAAGGTACCCACCTGAGAGGTAACAGAAATTACTTCAAATTCACTTCCTTCCTGCTTCAGGCCAAAGATTTGAGCTATGATTCCCTAATTTACAGTTGAAGATTTTACACACTAGGATCTCAGGTTTCCTGCAGCAGAACTCTCTTCCTTCTTTTTTTTTTTTTTTTTTTTTTTTTTTTTTCTCTTTCTCTTTCATAAAATACTTCAATAGTCTCATGCAAGTGAAATGGCTCTATTTCAAACATCTGTTTGGGATGTTTACTACAAGACCTAATCACTTTCTGGACAGCTCCATCTGGATGGCTCATCTACCAGACTCTGCTTGGGCCCAATTCTCTCCTGTCATCTGTTATAGTTCCTGATCAATCAAATTCAGCAGCTGTCAGACCTGAAGGGTGTATAAACACCCAGCAGATACCAAAGGACAACAGGATGTGAGACACCTCTTATCCAGTCCCTGCTCCAATGAAGGTGCAGAACTCTTTC